>NC_081408.1:642117248-642187248 GCF_030272615.1 Cryptomeria japonica
GAACAGATTTGTAGCTATACTCCTGGTCCTAGGATATCTAAAAGTGGAAGCCATTGAGCTCTATAAGGAAGTCATTAGAGATGACTTGTTGAAAGGCTTGGAGTTGGCTGTTAAAAACGTAGACGACTTTCTGACGATTCCATACCCTAAAGATTATGAGATGGACAAGCTAGAAGAGAGAGTTATAGGGAGAGTAGTGGTTAGGTGCCCAATTATTTCTTTCAAAGATCTGAATTCCTTTGAAGAGACGAAGCCAACAATTGTCAGAAACATAAATTGTCTCCAAAAATGGCTTAATCTGAAGCCTACGTAGGGTATAAAGTGGTGGATGGAATATATGAGAGAAAAGGGCTTTGAGCCCCTACTAGACCTCAAGAAACTAAAATAGAAAGGTTCCAGGTAGTGCCCCTGTTATTATCAGAGATGTCCATCTTCATGGGGTTTTGCTGAAATATGGGAAAGCTCCAAAAAAGAAGAATATGAAAGCCACGGTGATAACAGAACCATCATCCTCGGTCGCAAGCAAGCTGCCTTCGCATGGTGATTGTTTCTATATTGATAGGAGCCTGAAATATTAAGGGCTTTAGGTTTTAGCTCTTGGTCTTTGATACTCTATCTTTATTAGATATAGTTTCTATTGTTAATTTCAGTGGTAGCTCCCTTTGTGGATTTTGGTATATTTTAGTTCTCGGCTTACTATAGACACCTTATGGCGACAGAATATTTAGTTAGTTTGGTATAATGCTCTATTCATATACATATTATATTCTGCTCATATTCATAGTGACTTATGGTTGATAAAATGCAGATGCTATGGTTTTGGAGCTCTATATATAATATTATGGTTTTATAGGTTTTCATTTACATATAGTAATTTTATGTCTTACTTCTTATTCTTTGAGCTCTTATTCTCCTTTCATGGTTGGTTTCTCTAATTGTGTTGGATTGGTTCCTTGTGTTGGGTTCCTATCTGTTCTCTTGTTTTCCTACTTCTTGGTGTTGTTTTTTGTGGTTGGTTGTGTTGGGTTTCTCTGTGATTTCTTTGTTCTATATACACTTGTATATATATATATATATATATAGGCTTTCTTCATTTTGCCTTCTAGTCTTTTCTTTTATCATTGCCTAGGCTTTGGTGATGTTCTTTTTTCTTTATCTTTTATTCTGGTAGGCACTTTTAGGTCGTGACTCGTAGGATTTATATCGGGTACAAAGGGATCAATTAATTGAGATGGCTCCTTGTACTGCCTGAAAGTTTGTCTTCTTGTTTCACTTCTTTAAGGTTTGTTCAATTGCGGTTGGATTTTTAGGATTATCTAATCCCTCTGTTATATAATCCTAGTTTGATGCATATATCATCGAGACTCATATGAGCATAAATAAATTATATAGATCATCTATATTTTTCTTCTTGGTTTGATATCTTATCTTCGACATGGTAATGGTAATGGTCTTTACTCTAATTCTGAGTGCTTTGACAGGGATAAGATTAATTTCTCTTCATGGTATTTAGTTTTCAGCAGGTTAAATTTTTTTAGTAAATTGCAAGCAAGTTTAATTGGCTATGAGTAAGTATTGATTTCTATAAGGTGTAAAGTATAGTAGAGGAATACTATATCTTATTTCAAGGTAAGCTTCCTGACTATCTAACGAGATTTGAGAAGTGAAGTGGCTTTCAGTATTACATGGCAGATGATTTTGGATGAGGATGAAATGCAATGTATCATTTGGGGAAGATTTTGTGTAGCTATGGTAAGATGTGTTGGAAGTCAGAGAATAGAGGTCGACAATAAACTGAAGAATTACTCTTTGTAGTTTGATATGTAATCATGGTAGAAAGTCGTGTATCATTTTTGGGGAAGATTTTATGTAGCTATGGTAAGATGTGTTGGAAGTCAGAGAATAGAGGTCAAAAGCAAAATGAAAAATTACTCTTTACAATTTGATATGTAATTATGGTAGAAAGTCGTGAATGTAATTTTATGTAATGACTGTAAATATTGCAACCAGGAAGAAATTCCTTGGGCAAGACCAGAGGTTTTCTTCACTCGGTTCTTTCCTACCGGTACCCACACTAAACCAGGGATGTAAAATAAAATTTTATATTAATAAAATTATTTGACTATGATCTATTATCTATCAAAAACAATATAATTAACAAAATTATATTTTATAATATAATTTAGTTTAAATAATATTATACTTATCAATTTCATATTTTTGTTTAATAATATAATATATAAAACTTAAATAAAGTCATTTTAAATTAAAAAATTACATATTATATTATAATAAACACTAAAGCAAAACACTTATTCAAAATCCATATTTTCATAAATGCTACCATTGTTTATTTGTTTTATAAACATATACATGTAATCTATATTTTAGTTATTGACATCTTATCTAAAGACTCGAAATATTTACTTTTGTTGTAGATTTAAATAATCTTTGATGAATTAAATTTTCACTTTACTCTTAATTTTTTATTGAAATTGTGTTATCATTTATAAAATTCATTTTAATTTGTACTTAGTGTTTGATTATAAAAATCACTGTTGGATTCACACTAACTACACATGGCATGTTTAGGGGCTTGAACATGTATAGTGTAACTTTCTTCATTAGAATTTGCCACGTGTCTATGGAAAAGATGAATGGTGGATCATTAAGTGGGGACTTAGCAATTTCGCTTGTCTGTCTTCATATGTCATGTTTCTCTGTCCATTGTCAAATTTAATTGCATTGTCTTTTCGACGAGTACAATGTGTTTATACCATAGTTACTGTCAAAATAATGCATTGTGTATATTTAATAATAAATTGAATGCACCTGTCCAATGTAATGATAGCAATGTCATAAGAAAGAAATATATTAATTTCCACATAAAATTGAATTTTTTATCCACTATTTTCGATATGAACCATTAAAAATAAGAGAAAAATAATATTTTTATAATTATATAAAATATAAAATAAATATAAATTATAGACTTTTTACTGAAGAAATTTCTGATTGGTTAAACCAATTGAAAAATAAATTAAATGAATAATAAAATACACAACCGTACGTACCTAATCTAACACGGAATCTAACACCTAACAAGAAGTTTATGTGGCCCAAAATGGAAGAGCCGACTGCGTAGAAGTCAAGCGGGGCAGCTAGCGGCAAAACGCGTTGTGTCTTACATTTGCAGATTTGGCAATCTATAAATAAGGGCAAGAGGAGGGAGCTTGAGAGACACAAATACAAAGAAGTATAATAGAGAAAGAGATATAATAGAGATGGAGAGTGAAGGAAAAGCGATGTTTGTTTTGGCAGTGGGGATTGCTATGCTGTTTGGGAGTGTTTCTGCGCAGAGTGTCTCCTCCATCATAAGCAAGGATTTCTTTGACGCCATTCTCAGCGTTGCGGACAGCTCCTGTGCTGGAAAGAACTTCTACACCTACGATGGATTCATCCAGGCCGCCAACGCCTACTCTGGCTTCGGTACAACCGGAACTTCTGACGACGCTAAAAGAGAGCTCGCTGCCTTTTTCGCCCATGTCACCCACGAGACTGGATGTAAGTCCTCATCAATTTCAATGACTAATAAATTGTTGTCCCAATCTCTCATAACTTGTGATGACTGATGAGTATTGTGCTTTTGCAGCTTTCTGTTACATTGAAGAAATCAATGGCGCAACGAGAGATTACTGCGATAAAACCAACACCGAGTATCCATGTGTTGCAGGCAAAGGCTATTTCGGCCGGGGACCCATCCAGCTATCCTGGTAATTAACTAATTCTCACTTGAGCTTATACTTTGCTTTGTTGCGTTTTCTTCCCACTTCACATTAATGAGATTGAGTTGAGTATTGCAGGAACTTCAACTACGGTCCAGCAGGAAAGGACATTGGGTTCGACGGATTGAATGAGCCGGAAAAGGTAGCGCAAGATGCGGCCATTTCGTTCAAGACATCAGTGTGGTATTGGATGAAACAGAGCAACCGTCATACCGCGATCACCTCTGGACAGGGATTCGGAGCCACAATCCAAGCTGTGAACGGCGCCATCGAATGTAACGGTGGTAATCCAGACGCCGTCAATGCGCGTATAAATTACTACAAAAATTACTGCGAAAAGTTGGGAGTAGATCCAGGCTCCAACCTCTCCTGCTAACTTTACCTCACCTCACTTCATATCTCTCCAATTACAACAGGAAAATATGACCGCAAACCAACATTCTGCCCTACTGTCATCTATATTTATATCCATTTATTTAATAAAATAAATTTTCCAAGTGAGTCAAATGTGTCGTCTGGTTTGATGAGTCTTAGAGTGGGAATAGAGATCTTTAAATTCAAATAGCTTTAGCAGTTTGTTTTGAATATTTGTGTGATGGAATAGTGTTGTTTTGTTTTTATTGTTGAGGATAAAAAATTTGGTGGGAGATTATTTCATAATTTATAATAATTTTATGAGACTAATTAATTAACTTGTCCTACAATTCTACGAGATTGATTAATTAACTCACCTTACAATTTTATTGGACTTGTGTGTTTTGACAACTAAAGTCAATATGGCACATGACTGCTCTAGTGTTTCGGGATGGGGGGACATTTGGTACATTCCAGCATGTGGAGGCCCTTTAACCCCCTACGTTCGAACTACCATAGAATTTTAGGGGCCCAGGGAACCTTAGACCCCCACCCCACATAGCATTGTAGGGGCCACCCTATTGCCCAACTATAGTTGCATCTACCTCAACTCCAATACATAACAATTGATATAATATCATGAAAATAAATTACTTCTATGATATTGTTCCAAAACACATAACTCTCTTCTATTTTATTGTGAGGTCACCCTCTAGGATCCTCTCGCTACCTATTTCACCAAATTGTAAGCTCAACTAGATCCCATCTAGCAAAAATAATGTCAGTGCGCCTCATACTACACCATGGGTTCTTTCCTTTTCTCAATGCGCTATCATTTGTGATAATAGTCAAGCATCTCATATTAATTTTATCATCATTGGCAAGGGTGTCAGTATAACAATATGAACGATACTTGAGACCATTCACACAATTACATAGTGATTTATTACACATATATAGTAACCATTTCTAGTAATAGGAAGTGGATGCAACAATACTACAAGCATCTTTCTATTTCTTTCTTCACTAATACTTACTGATTAATAGTATTCTAGCTAAAAAAATAAATGTTATTCTATCTCATACTACATCATGGGTTTCATTATTTTCTCTTTATGATGATGTGAAAGAATCATTGATTACTTGTGATTATCATTAACTAAGGTGTAAGTATAATAAAATACATCATATAAGGCTAAATTAAACTTTCTATAGCCTACTAAACCTTTGAGTTAGTGGATTCATGAATCTATTATCTTTAGGCCACTAGCGACAATTTTCTATCCATCTTGGAAAAGGGTAGTGTTTGACATTTATCATTGTGTGGCCTTTATGAAAGGATGAATAGCCCCTTTACCACATGGGTGGCTACTATCATCCATCACCTTATTGCTACTAGTGACAACCAACTAGAACCTAAGATGTGGTAATTAGCTTCAAAGATCTATCACCTACATCGTACTAGTGATAGATGACTTTAACTAATCATGTATCCTAACATTGATATCTATCCTAACATTTTCACCTTCATGCTACTTATGAAATTTGGCTAATCCTTAAGATATAGTAGATAACACCTAACATCTATCACTTACATAGTGTTGGTGATAGTAAATCATTTGTATCTATATCAAACTCAATTTTGACATATGGAAATATTCATAATCCACATGTATCATAAATATTTTTAAAATAGTCAAATGGACCTTGTATGTGTCGAAGCTAAGCGACCCATGGACCTATACAAAAAGTTTTATAGGTCTTGAGGTCAAATTACCAACACATAATTAGTACATTTAACCCACTAACCAAGGTGAGTTGTCCACTCTACTAAACACATACACAAACAAATGCAACCCTTAAATTAATCAATTTCATTTACTCCATTCAATTTTAATCCAAAAACATAGTCTTTGAATAAAAACACATTATTTATTAGACAAAATTTAATCATACATTTAATAATATCCTACTTTGAATTACATAACATTTTTATGATACCAATTATAAAACATATCATACATTTTGTAATGGTGGGGAAATTATGAGTGATAGATCAAGAGGAAAACTACCCTTTCCCTCAAAGAGAGATGAGAGTTTCACTATTGATTATCCTTGAAGCACTTTTCACCATTACATTAAGAAGAAGGGGATGAGATAATTCACTAGATTCAATCTCTCCACACAAAGATGATAGATTGAATTTTGATTGAATTGAGAATGTTAGGATGATCCCCCTTTTCCTTGTTTGAAATGGAAAGGAAATTGATTGAATTATGAAATGCAAAAGTGACAAAGAATCAATTATAACTTGAGATCAGAATATGGGATGAAGTTGTGCACCTGGATCTGGCAATAATATAAGTGGACTGTGACAATCTGTGGGTTATTTTTCACCCACGGGCTGCACGATTTCTATCAAATCCGATATCCGATTGGACCTGATATTCGATTTTGTGACCCAAATTTGAAAAAAAATCCAATAAAAGGTAGGATTTTTATTGTTTTCCATCATTTTCATTTAAATTTTTGCATTTTTTTTAATGTTTATTTGTTTTTCATTCAAAATATATTTTTTTTCATGCAAACTAGGTTTTTTAAATCAAATACAAAATTGTTCAAATTTGTTAACTAAATTCAATTGTTTACATTCAATTAGGTTAAAAATGGGGGATAATAGTGAAAACATTGATCAACCACAACCGCAACAACCAAACTCTCCTACACAAAACCCTCCTTTGCCAAACCCTCCCTCAATTTAGGATTTAATTGCACAAAATTTGAACCAATTGAGGGGAATTGCAGATGTCTATCGTAGGATCCCTCACCTGAACCCAATGTTTGATCCCCTCACGTCCATCATAAAGAGTATAGAAACCGTCAATGGGGAGCACAATTCTGCTCTTTTGTGGTGAGATTCTATGAGGGAACAATATGCAGATGGCTTGTCCTATAAAGAGATCAAGGATCTTGAGATATCCAAAGCCGCTATCACCGCATCATTTGTGAATCCCCGCACTAGTCAACCCATAGACCCCAAAAAAAAAAAAAAATTCTATTAAATGGTGTACAAATTATGATATTGTGAAAAACTTTTGGGATTGTTGGTAGATGGTTTTCGATAAACCACCCAACAACAATCTTGATGTCCCCGTCTACTTCATCAAAAAATGGTATGCTGAGTTTGTTTTCGGAAAACATGTGAACTACTTTTACATCCAACCTTTCCATGGTGTGGGCTTAGGTATGCCCCAAAATAGACCTGGAGCAGTCAGAGTAGTCCAGGGCCCATATGTCCCCCCTCCTCCTATTGATCCCCCACCTCCAGTGCAACATCCAGATATCATCTATAAGGCAGCTTCACGGACCATATTGACTATTCACTCTTTGAGTAGCCTTTTGGTTTCTCAGGCTGGGGTAGTAGCTCAGCCTACTTTTGATGGTAGTGGTGCATCCAATGGTGCTAACACGTCCTCCTTGGCTCCACACATTTGCATGCCCCATAGTTGTGTCATGTGTCGGCACCTATGCTTGGGTTCAGTTGGATAGCCTATTGATCCTCCTGTGCACACTACAGATTATGAAGTGTATGAGATGCACAATGCACCAGATGTTATGACAGGGACTGGAGGATACCCTAGAGAATCCTTGCATGCTAGAGGCGAGGAGACACCTTCATCATACATTGATGATGTAGTGGTAAGATTTGTATTTTCACGGTTCATTCGATATTTTAAATAAATAGTTAGAATGAATTTTTATTTACATGGTCTATTTAACAGCTGATGATAGAGGAGGGGTTGACACATATCTAGGAGGACACCTTTATGGTCATTTCATTTGGTCTTGATAGCTTTATAGTACAAAAATGGCCATTTCATTTGGTCTTGATAGCTTTACAGTACATATATTATTGCACCTAGTCGTTTGTATTTTATTGTGCATACATGCTCATCATTTATATTGGTATTAATTAGATTATGTAGTAACTTGCATTCTCCTACTTTTCCCCCCACTCAGTCGAACACTCGAGGTCATACCCTACCGGCATCGTCCCTTGAGCACCCTAAGTTCTAAAAATTGTCAAACTTTGACAGACCCTAACTCGCAATCCATGGTACCTGTGAATGATCCATTTGAACCTACGAGGCCACGAGAGGGGTTCTTACAAAAGCCTATCTCAATTTTTCAATATTCCCTACGGTTTTATTAGGGAATCTTTTTTTAGTTGGAAAATAATCATCAGACTCGTTCAATCAAATGTTGTCGTGTGGCCAATTTCTTATTCTTCTCATCGTGATCATGAACCATCAATTTTGACATGTCCATTTAGGAATTATTACCCTATGCATGCTCCTATTTTATCAACCCCACTCGGTCGAATGCTCGGGATCATACCCTACCGGCATCGTCCCTTGAGCACCCTAAGTGCTAAAAATTGTCAAACTTTGATGGGCCCTAACTCATAATCCATGGCACTTATGAATGATCTATTGGAACCTACAAGTCCATGAGAGGGGTCCCTACAAAATCCTATCTCAGTTTTTCAGGATTTCCTACTGTTTTATTAGGGCAACATTTTTTCAGTTGGCAAATAAATCGTCAGTCTCATTCAATCAAATGTTGTCGCGTGGCCAATTTATCATTATGCTCATCGTGATAACTAACCGTCGGTTCCAACATGTCCAGATAGGCATTATTATCCTATGCATTCTCCTATTTTTCTCCCCCCACTTGGTCGAACACTCAGGGTCATACCCTACCGGCGTCGTCCCTTGAGCACCCTAAGTGCTAAAAATTTTCAAACTTTGACGGGCCATAACTCAAAATCTGTGGCACCTATGAACAATCTGTTTGAACCTATGGGGCTACGAGAGGGGTCCCTACAAAATTTTGTCTCGGTTTTTCAAGTTTCCCTATGGTTTTATTAGGACAAAAAAATTTCAGTTGGCAAAAAATTCGTCAGTCTCATTAAATGAAAAAATATAGATAAACAAGCATTACACTATATACACATAATGATCATCAATATTTCCATGTATTGTATACACATAATTACCATTACACTTGCATTTGACATCCATGAACAAATATGCAAACACGATTTTTCATCATTATCAATACAACAACACCAATGTACTCATGTACAGATACATTGTATATCATCAATATAACTAAACCAATTTGCTCATGGACATCGTATATCGTCATAACAAAGTTACATCAATTTGCATCCATATACATATACAATATCCTACTTCATCTGCATCAGACATCCTCGTGTCCTAAGAGAAAATCTTACGTGCATCAATGCCTACATATAAATGAAGACCAAAATAAGAAACCTTTTTATGCGGAATGAATGTGCTACAAGAAACAAATTGTTTTGTGAAATTATAAATAGATCATTTGAAACATTTTTAAGACGTGCAAGATTGTATAATTATGAAACTTACCAGTTTCTCTGTAAAGTCTACAAGCATAACTTTGAAGAAAGACACATGTTGGTTAAAGCCCTTCTCACTGCATGTCTCTACATGGTTGAAGACTATGGTAGATATTGTCATTTCTAAATGGCAATACATTCACTTGACATAGTGTGTGAAAGTTTACAAAATTTAATCACAATGACAAAGTGAGGGACTTAGTGTTTATGCACAAAATTTAATCTCATTAATGCACAAAGGAATATGTACCATCACCAAGAGTAAACTAGTCAACGGCAAATTATCTAGCATGAACCTATATTTTGAAGAATTGTTAGTCTACACAAAAAATGTGTGCATGAACATGAAGGCTTTATGATAATCACTTCAACTGAAATGCATGATAATAAATGAAAAGTTGGGATTATATATCATAAAAATACGTCCCTTCGAATTATATCAAGAAAACCCACTATGTTGACACAAAAATCATAATGCGATAGTGTTATATATCATCAAAAAGATCTGCATGAGCATAAAGGTTTTGTGATAATTATATCATCAAAAATTGTCAAATAGTGTTGTCTAATAACAAAAATTGTAAAGCTCATCGAATGCATGATAATAAGCCGTGCTGCAAAAATATGTCCCTTCAAATTATATCGAGTGTACCCGCTATGTGCATGTAAAAAATGTGTTGCCAAGAAAAAACATTCATCAATAGACCTGCATTTTAAACACATCCTTAATATACATGTAACAAACTTGAACATTAAGGTTTTATGATCATTGTTTGAAATGAAATGCATGATAAAAGAAAATAAGGTACCATTAAAGACCTACTACTCAAGTATGCCTGAAGGGTCATCTCTTTTCTTAAGAGTATCTAGTATTGCTTCATGATCAGTAGTAGTTACTATCCATAGGTCTTTGGTCTTTGATTTTTCTTGATGCTTCAACAACTTGACATTTGTATCTATAAGAAGGTGTGAATACATGAGAATGGTTTTGTGTCTCTCATAGTCTTCAAATGCAGGTATGCCATTCTTTCTAATCATGTATGTTCACAACCAAGTTCCCACAACAACAACTGAACCTGTAGGATATATGAACCCATTGTCATTTTCCACTGGTTGTGTTAGCTTATGTTTTCCCTGTCCACATCGTGCCAACTAATATTTTGATCTTTCTTCATTCCCTTGCGGTGCAACAATTGCAAAAACATGTCCTGGCTATACAAGATCTGATAGATAATCATACTCAACTGAACTTTCCATGTCCTCGTTTGACAAGGATATTATTTGAGATAAAGGAGATAGATATTGGGGAACCTACGTATCAACCCACTCACTTGACTCACACTGATCCCAATCACACTGAACACAACTCTAAAAAAACAAGACAATGTTCTTGTCCAAATGGTCCATGTACTTGCATCTGAGCTGAGAAATGAATGCATCTTTGAAGAATATTTAATTGTTTGACAATCCAATCTATATCCCAATGTGCCCTCCTCAACCAACCAAAAGAATCTAGTCACTGCTGAATCAAGAGTACCTCCATGTGACAATGTTGAACTACACTAATCAACAATAGAATGTGCATCAGTGAAATTTGCACCTGAAATCCTTAATTTCTCCTTAACTAGAGCTCTCTTCAAACATGCACCTCCTCCATAATGCTCCCCCTTCCCATGCCCTGCCTCAAAAAAACACCAAATATGAGGTATAGGCCTCTCTACATGCATTCTACTCAACCAATAAAACATACAGGCATTCTTGAATTGACCTATATAGTTATCTGACCATATGATATGTCAATCAATTGCAATATCATTCTCATGCAAGAACTCAAAAAAATTCTTGAAAGAATGTTGCACATACTTGGAGGAGTGTGATCTATCATCACTCATATAAAACTGATACTCCCTGATTATCTTCATGTCCTCTTCTATACTATCAGGAGCATGTCTATATGTAATGTGAACAAAAATAGCAATCTAGATTGAATTGTAGTACTGAGACTGTACCTCATTATGTGGTTACAATGTATAGTTCTCTCCAAAATCAACCACTGATACAATAGTACCAATCGAGAAAGAGTTCTAACACATCCTGAATAGTTGATCCAACCACTAAGACCTATGGGTGTGCCTTGCATACTTGTAGAAAATATTTTCCTTAAAATCCAAAATAAAATCAGCAACACTCACTTCTCTTGAGACTCATTCGCATCTAGAACCTTCACCTCCACTCTTCAAAGTATATTTCACTGTCTCATATCTTTTTTTCTCAACATAATTATTTCCAAACTCATGTCCGCTACCCTCATGAAAACATGAAACAAACTTTGACAACTCACCACATTGTGAGCACTTCTCACTCAAACAATCATTTCTATAGAAATAACAGCCATCATCTCTAGGGAATAAAAATAGATCTTGCAAGTCTCTTGATGATCTCGGAAATAGAATTGCACCACACTCCTGCAACATCTCATTAGTATGCATCGTAGAACGAATATGGCATAAAAGTTCATGGTACATTGAAAACTCCACATGGTACTTGCAACAACAAGTATTACGAATCTTAAGAGGTACACAATAAAATGGCTTCAAAGATTCAAAGGCCCTTTGTAATATTTGCAAAGTTGGATGTACTTCACAAAAAAAATTGTACAACATTGTTTGGCTTGATTCCAAGAAATGTTTGGGATGCAGTGTGCAGTCTCAGTTGTCGATTCTTAATTTCAAAACGTCCTTTACATTGGATGAAACTCTAGAATTAGAGTGTCAAAATTGTTGAATCTCCTCCTTCACATTGTCAGTCAACTTTCTATCAATAGGTGGAAGCCTCCCACCAAAAGGGTAAGTGCACAAAGACGGTGGTCAAAAAGGGGGGTATAAGCAGACACTTTTTTTCTGAAATCAGGTGAACTTGAACTTGGAGGCAAAATTTGAAAGTCATCCACTCAAGATATGAAGATAATCAAAAAACAAATATTGTAGTACTTTGAGTCTAGTTTCCAAACTACTAAACTTTTTCAAAATTGGATAAGATTAAGGGGGTCAAATCCTTCGTGCATGAAAAATAGACCCTAATTTTTTCAGAAAAACATAACATAGTGTCTGACATGCGCATCAAAAAATTCATAGTTAGATTTACTATTTTGGCAAATCCTTTGGCAAAAAGATAGTTAAGAGTGAGCACTAGAAGATGTGTAATTTTTTGTCAAGTATTTTTTTTTAATGATTTTTCCAATCGAGCACATCCTGAAAATTAGGTACTTGTTCGTGCACGAAGCATAAGTTGCACTAAAAAAATCAAAAATACAATTTTATTTTTTTTAATTGTAAAGAATCAAGTGCACTACAATAATATATAAATCTTTTAAAATTTGGATAATTATATCAAAAGTTATTAAAAAAATGGTGCACATATGTCTGTGAGAACTATGGAGACACTGGTAAAAGAAATTCAATAATAATATGTTATTGTTGTTCAAATTTTAAAAAAATTATATGGTTAGAAAGCTCAGAAGATGGGTGAAAATATGGTGGAAATTTTAGAAATACCCACTTGATGAAGTGTAAACCTGATGATGACAAAGTCGAGAAACCAAGTTGATAAAATAAAACATGTCAAAAAGGAGGGAAATGGAGGGAAATCAAACTTCCAAACCATAGCTTTGTCAACCAGGCTTATTTCCAAGCCTAAACAGTCAAAAGCGCGTACGGGGTACCTATGGTATAAAAAGCGCGTACGGGGTACTTATGGTGTAAGAAGCGCGTACGGTCTATGTTAACTATAAAAAGTGCGTACGCACTATTTTTACTATAAAAAGCACGTACGCGCTATTTATAGTATAAAAAGTGCATACATGCTATTTATAGTATAAAAAGCGCGTACGCGCTATTTTAACTATAAAAAGCACGTACGCGCTTTTAATGTTTAAATTTTGGGAGTGTGTATAGTATGATATTGTATATATAATATGTGTATATATATAATATAAAAATATATAATATATAATATTTATATATATGTATATAATAATATATAATATTTATATATATATGTATATAATAATATATAATATATATATATATGTATATAATAATATATAATATATTAAGTATATATATGATCCCATATGATCCCTTACATGTCATTATAGGTCCTATGGTGTTCTAATTGATCATATAGTGTCATATGACTGCTTAGGATACCATATGACCCCTTAGATGTTGTTAGGGGTCGTATTGTGTTCTAAGGGTCATATGGTGTCCTATGAGCCCTTAGGACACCATATGGTATTGTTATGTGTCTTATGTTGTCGTATGACCACTAGGACACCTTATGACCACTTAGGACACCATATGGTGTCATTAGGGGTTATATGGTGTCCTAAGGGGTCATATGGTCTCCTACAACCCCCTAGGACACTATTTGACCCCTTAGGACTCCATATGGTGTCATTATGGGTCGTATGGTGTCCTAAGAGGTCATATAGTGTTTTATGACCCCTTAGGACACCATTTGGTGTCATTATGGGTTGTATGGTGTGCTAAGGGGTCATATGGTGTCTTATAACCCCTTAGGACTCCATATGACCTCTTACGTGTCGTTATGGGTCATATGGTGTTCTAACGGGTCATATGGTGTTCTATGATCCCTTAGGACACCATATGATCCCTTAAGACTCCATATGGTGTCATTATGGGTCGTATGGTGTCCTAAAGGGTCAAATGGTATTCTATGACCTCCTAAGACACCATATGACCCATTAAGACACCATATGACCCATAACGACATCATATGGTGTCCTAAGGGGTCATAGGATGCCATATGACCCCTCAGGATACCATACGACCCATAACACCACCATATGGTGCCCAAAAGGGTCATATGGTGTTCTATAACCCCTTAGGACACTATTTGGCATCATTATATGTCCTATGGTATTTTAAGGGATCATATAGTGTCCTATGACCCCTTAGATGGTGTTAGGGGTCGTATTGTGTTCTAAGGGTCATATGGTGTCCAATGACCCGTTGGACACCATATGGTATCGTTATGTGTCTTATGGTGTCGTATGAGCCCTAGGACACCTTATGACCACTTAAGACACCATATGGTGTAATTAGGGATCATATGGTGTCCTAAGGGGTCATATGGTCTCCTACAACCCCTTAGGACACTATTTGACCCCTTAAGACTCCATATGGTGTCGTTATTGGTCGTATGGTGTCCTAAGAGGTCATATAGTGTTTTATGGGTCGTATGGTGTGCTAAGGGGTCATATGGTGTCTTATGACCCCTTAGGACTCCATATGACCTCTTATGTGCCGTTATAGGTCATATGGTGTCTTATGACCCCTTAGGACACATGCATGGATCCCTAGGATACCATATGACCCCTGAGAATACCTTTTGACCCTAGAGAGGGAGAGAGGGGGAGGAGAGGGAAGCAATGGGAGAGAGATACACCTAAGAGATGAGGAGACTAAGATAGAGACTGAGAGGGAGAGACAAGAGATAAATGAGAGAGAGAGAGAGAGAGAGAGAGAGGAGGTATAGCGAGATCTAAGAGGTGGATAGAGGGATTGGGAGAGAAAGAGAGACCTAAGAGGTGAAGGGAGGAAAGGTGAGAGAGAGAAAGAGAGGGTGAGAGATAGAGAGAGTCTGAGTGAGAGGGAGGAAGGGGTGGAAGGATATTACAAGAGACTAGAGAGAGAGAGGTGTGAAGAGAGGGAGAGAGGGAGAGAGTGAGAAAGAGAGGTAATGAGAAAGGGAGAGAGGGAGAGAGAGGGGAGAGGGAGAGGGAGAGAATGAGAGAGAGACACCTGAGAGAAGGAGAGAGTGAGATAGAGAGAATGAGGATGAGAGGGAGAGACTTCAGAGAGAGAGACTTTATAGAAGAGGAGAGAGAGAGAGATAGATAGATAGATAAAGGTTGATAGCTAGAGATGTGATAGAGAGAAGGAGAGAGACTTGAGAGAAAGAGAAATGGAGCGAGAGGGGGAGAGATAAAGAGAGTTAGAGGGAAAGAAATACTTGACAATGGAAGAGAAAGGGAGGGGGAGGGAGAGGGAGAGAATGAGAGAGAGACACACTTAAGAGATGGGGAGAGAGTGAGAGATAGAGATATTTGAGAGAGGGGGAGAAAGAGAGGGATATATGGAAGAGAGAAAGAGGGTGAGGGAGATGAGAAAGAGATGGAGAGATACCCGAGAGAGGGAATAAAGTAGAGAGGGAGATGCCTAAGAGACAAAAAGGTAGGGGTTAAGGAAGAGAGAGGGGGAATGTAGGGAAGAGATGAGAGACATAATGCTGATATGAACATGCTGATTACTGAAATTTGACTAAGTCTGAAATTTATAAAAATACTCAAAAAACTAGAATCTACATTATAACTCTTAGAGATCTGGAACCAATCTTAAACATCCTAACAATATATACATAAAATATATCTTTTATCTTTCTTATACTTAAATGTTATATTTTATGTATATATCCTATTGAAAAACCTAATGGAATGTAAGTGAATTGCATTTTATTGATAGACAGAACCGCGTACATAGTTAGTATTCTTTAAACTGCATACGTGGTTAGTATGTTTTAAACCACGCATGCAGTTTAGCTTTGGTTAGGCTCGGCAAAACAAGCCTAAACGTGTACGGGGTTCTTTAAATTTGAAATACCCCATGTGCATTTTGGTGTTTTTCATGTTTTTTTTGGGTGTGTCCACTTTTCTGACCACCATCTTTGTGCACTTACCCAAAAGCCCATGTATCATGTTGAAGTGGATTGTCAAGTCTTTGTCTTCTTGCAAGTGCTCTATCCAAATTTTTATGGCTAATGTTCAAATCAACACAAGTTTGTCTCATTTGATGATCCTTCCTCAATTGATGGCTTACTAAGGAGGTTGTCATCACTCTTTGAGCGACTCTCTTATCAGTTTCCTTGGTATTCTTTCCAATGGAATTGAGAGCATCAAATAGATTTTTGGCAATAATAGAATTTCTCTCCATCTTCTTGTTCATATGAATCTTCAATTTGTTTAGCAATGGTCTCATATTGATCATCTTTAGCAATTGAACAAAAAGTTGGCATTTCTTGGTCAATGTCTTAATGCTAAAATTTTGGTCAAAAATTTGTGTAACCCACAATTGAACAGTTCTTGTTGACCTCTTTCCTTCAAGATTCGCAATAACGTTCTCATCAATTTCAAGTAGCCATTTTGGGGTTCTTGAAGGTCTTGGATTTGGAATTTTTCTTTCATCCATGAGAGGGTCTTCATTTCTGAAGTAATCAGGTGTTACATATTGTTCACTTGGTTGAGAAATTCCACCTTCAATGTCAAAGTTTTCTACATTTTCACCTCCAATGACAAAATTTTCCACATGTTCACCTCCTATGTCAAAATTTTCTACGTTTTCACCTCCAATGTAAAAAAAAATCATATTTACACTAAAATTATGGAAACCTTCATTGTCAACTCCAAATTTTCACTTTCCATTCTCGCGTCATGTTGAGCATTTTCATTATCACTTTCAACATTTTCAACATGCTCAACATTTTCACTTCCAAAATCTACATTTTAATTTTCAATAACTTGTTCAACATTTTCAAATTCAAATTCCATTCACTTGAAGTAACATTATCAATAATTAACATACCTTGCATTCTCCTATGAGCTTCTCTATCTATTTCTCTATACACTTCAATTTGGTCATTTGAAAGATTTCTTTTGTGTTTAGACTTCCGACGACTACTACTCCCCATTTACCTCCACAACTTAGATGCTCCTAAATGATTGACAATGTAAGATTTGACTTTAAGAATCTCTCAAAAGCACAAATTTGTCTCAACCTGTCTGAAAACCTATGATTATTGACAGAAACCAGAATGTGAAGAATGTGGGCCGTTGGAATCCACAAAATGGCCCACAAGGCTCTTTTTTATTTACAAAAATCGAATATCATATAATCGGATATCGGATTATATCGAATATCTGATTTTAATGCATAAATTTGGGGTCCCAAAAATAATTCCCATTGCCGCCATTTTTTAATTGTTGCCACATTAATGGCAGTGGTAGAAATCGGACATCCGATGAAATCAGATATCCGATTTTAGTACTCATATTTTAGAGAGAGAGATTACAGGAGGGGAAGAGAGAGATATTAGGGGAGAGAGGGGGGAGGAGGTAGGAGGAGAGAGAGATTAGGGGAGAGGGAGAGAGAGAGATTGAGGGTAAGAGAGAAATATTTGGGGCAGAGACAGAGAGAGAGAGAGAGGGGGGGGGAAGGGGTAGGGGGAGAGAGAGATTAGGGGACAAATAGAGAGAGAGATTAGGGGAGAGGGAGATAGAGACTAGGGGAAAGGGGGCAAGAGAAATATTAGGGGAGAAGGGGAGAGAGAGAAAGATTAGGGGAGAGAGGGGGAAGGCGAGAGAGATTAGGGGAGTGGGAGAGAGAGATTAGGGGAAATATGGAGAAAGAGAAAAATTAGGGGAGAGGGGGACAGAGAGAGAGAGATTAGGGGAGAGGGGGAGAGAGAGAGACTAAGGGAGAGGGTTCATATGATCCCTTACAACCCAATATCCAATATGGTGTCATAAGGGGTCATATTGTGTCATACGGGTCATATGGTGTCTTAATGGGGTCATATGACACAATATGACCCTTTAAAACTCTATACGGTATTGTTATGGGTCATAAGACCCCTTATGACCCCTTATGACACCATATGGTGTCGTTATGGGTTGTATAGTGTCCTAAGGGGTCATCGGATACCATATGATCCCTAAGGACAACATATGACCCCTTATAAAACCATATTGGGTCGTTATGGGTTATATTGTGTCCTAAGGGGTCATATGGTGTCTTACAGGGGTCATATGACACAATATGGCCCCTTAGGACACAATATGACCTCTAATGACACAATTTGGTGTCATAAGGGATCATATGGTGTCGTAAGGGATCATATGTTGTCCTTAGGGGTCATATGGTATAAGGAATCGTAGGAGACAATATGACCCCTTAGGACACAATATGACCTCTAATGACACAATTTGGTGTCGTAAGGGATCATATGGTGTCGTAAGGGATCATATGTTGTCCTTAGGGATCATATGGTTTAAGGGGTCATAGGAGACAATATGACCCTTTAAGACACCATAGGACCCATAACAACCTAATATGGTGTCATAAGGGATCATATGTTGTCCTTAGGGGTCATATGGTATCCCATGACCCCTTAGGACACCATATGACCCCTAACAACACAATATGGTGTCACAAGGGGTCATATGACCCATAACAAAATTGTATAGAGTTGTAAAAGGTCATATTGTTTCCTAAGGGACACGAATGGCGCGGAGTTGACATGACCCCTTAGGACACCATAGGACCCCTTATGAGACCAAATTGTGTCATAAGGGGTCATATGTTGTCCTTAGGGGTTATATGGTATCCCATGACCCCTTAGAACACCATATGACCCCTAACAACACCATATAGTGTCATAAACGGTCATATGACCCATAACGACACCGTATAGAGTCGTATAGGATCATATTGTGTCCTAAGGGGTCATATGACATAATATGACCCCTCAGGACATAATATGACCCCTTAGGACACAATATGACCCATAACGACACAATTTGGTGTCATAAGGGGTCATATGGTGTCCTAAGGGGTCGTAGGACACAATATGACCCATAACGACACAATTTGGTGTCATAAGGGGTCATATGGTGTCCTAAGGGGTCGTAGGACACAATATGACCCCTGAGAACACCATAGGATTCATAACAACAATATGGTGTCATAAGGGGTCATATGGTATCCCATGACCCTTTAAGAGACCATATGACCCCTAATGACACCATATGGTGTCATAAGGGGTCATAAGGGGTCATATGACCCATAACGACATCGTGTAGAGTTGTAAATGGTCATATTATGTCCTAAGAGTTCATATGGTGTCTTAAAGGGGTCATGTGACACAATATGACCCCTTAGGACACAATATGACCCATAACAACACAATTTAATGTCGTAAGGGGTCATATGATGTTCTGAGGTGTCGTAGGATGCAATATGAACCCTTAGAAAATCATAGGACCCATAACAACCCAATACGGTGTCATAAGGGGTCATATGTTGTCCTTAGGGGTCATATGGTATCCCATGACCCCTTAGGACACCATATGACTCCTAACGACACCATATGGCGTCTTAATGCATTATAAGGGGTCATATGACCCATAACGACATTGTATAGATTCATAAATGGTCATATTGTGTCCTAAGGGATCATATAGTGTCTTAAAGGGGTCATATGACACAATATGACCCCTTAAAACACAATATGACTCATAATGACACAATTTGGTGTTGTAACAGGTCATATGGTGTCCTAAGGGGTTGTAGGTTACAATATGATGCCTTAGGAAACCATTAGACCCATAATGACCCAATATGGTTTCATAAAGGGGTCATATGTTGTCCTTAGGGGTTATATGGTATCCCATAACCCCTTACGACACCATATGATCCCTAACAACACCATATGGTGTCATAAGAGGACAAAAGGGGTCATATAACAAATAACAAACACCGTATAGAGTTGTAAAGGGTCATATTGTGTCCTAAGGGGTCATATGGTGTCTTAAAGGGGTCATATGACACAATATGACCCCTTAGGACACAATATGACCCATAATGACACAATTTGGTGTTTTAAGGGGTCATATGTTGTCCTAAGGGGTCATAGGACACAATATGACCCCTTAAGACACCATAGGACCCATAACGACCCAATATGGTGTCATAAGGGGTCATATGTTTTCCTTAGGGGTCATATGATATCCATGACCCCTTCAGACACCATATGACCCCTAACAACACCATATGGTGTCATAAGGGGTCATAAGGGGTCATATGGCCCATAACAACACCGTAGAGAGTCGTAAACGGTCATATTGTGTCTTAAGGGGTCATATGGTGTCTTAAAGGGGTCATATGACACAATATGATCCCTTAGGACATAATATGACCCATAACGATACAATTTGGTGTCATAAGGGGTCATATGGTGTCCTAAGGGGTCGTAGGACATAATATGACCCCTTAGAACACCATAGGACCCATAACGACCCAATATGATGTCATAAGGGGTCATATGTTGTCCTTAGGAGTCATATTGTTTCCCATGACCCCTTAGGACACCATATGACCCCTAATGACACCATATGGTGTCATAAGGGGTCATAAGGGGTCACAAGGGGTCATATAAACCATAACAACACCGTATAGAGTCATAAAGGGTCATATTATGGCCTAAGAGGTCATATAGTGTCTTAGAGTGGTCATATGACAAAATATGACCCCTTAAGATACAATATGACTCATAACAACATAATTTGGTGTTGTAAGGGGTCATATGATGTCCTAAAGGGTTGTAGGACACAACATGACCCCTTATAACACCATAAGACCCATAACAACCCAATATGGTGTCATAAGGGGTCATATGTTGTCTTTAGGGGTCATATGGTATCCCATGACCCCTTAGGACACCATATGACCTCTAACGACACCATATGGTGTCATAAGGGGTCATATGACCCATAACAACACCGTATAGAGTCATAAAGGGTCATATTGTGTCCTAAGGGGTCATATGACACAATATGACCCCTTTTGACACAATATAATCTATAATGACATAATTTGATGTCGTAAGGGGTTATATGGTGCCCTAATGGGTCATAGGATGCAATATGACCCCTTAGGACACCATAGGACCCATAACGACCTGATATGGTGTCATAAGGAGTTATATGTTGTCCTTAAGGGTCATTTGGTATCTCATGACCCCTTAGGACACCATACGACTGATAACGACACCATATGGTGTCATAAGAGATCATAAGGGGTCATATGAACCATAACTACACTGTATAGAGTTGTAAAGGGTCATATTGTGTCCTAAGGGGTCATATGGTGTCTTAAAGGAGTCAAATAACAAAATATGACCCATTAGGATACAATATGACCCATAATGACACAATTGGGTATCGTAAGGGGTCATATGGTGTCCTAAGGGGTCGTAGGATGCAATATGACCCCTTAGGACACCATAGGACCCATAACGACCCAATATGGTTTCATAAGGGGTCATATGTTATCCTTAGGGGTCATATGTTATCTCATAACCCCTTAGGACACCATATGACCCCTAACAACACCATATGGTGTCATAAGGGGTCATAAGGGGTCATATGACCCATAACGACACCGTATAGAGTCCTAAAGGGTCATATTATGTCCTAAGGGGTCATATGATGTCTTAAAGGAGTCATATGACACAATATGACCCCTTAGGATACAAGATAACCCATAATGACACAATTTGGTGTCGTAAGGGGTCATATGGTGTCCTAAGGGGTTGTAGGACACAATATGACCCCTTAGGACACCATAGACCCATAATGACCTAATATGGTGTCATAAGGGGTCATATGTTGTCCTTAGGGGTCATATGGTATCCCATAACCCCTTAGGATACCATATGACCCCTAACAACACCATATGATGTCATAAGGGGTCATACTGTGTCATAAGGTGGCAAGATAAACTATTATTATAATATAAAAAGCAATGCTAATTATATTGCTTACAAAAATTTGACACCTAAGGGGTCATATGGTGTCCTAAGGGGTCATAGGACATAATATGATCCCTTAGGACACAATATGACCCTTTCCCCTCCCTCTCTTTATCTCTCTCTCTCCCTTTCCCCTCCCTCTCTCTCTCCCCCTCCCCCCTCTCCCCTAATCTCTCTCTCTCTCTCTCTCTCCCCTAATCTCTCTATATTTCCCCTCTCTCCCCTAATATTTCTCTCTCCCTCTCCCCTAATCTCTCTATCTCTCTCTCCATTCCCCCCCCCCCTCTCTCTCTCTCTCTCTCTCTCTCTCCCCTAATCTCTCTCTCTTCCCCACTCCCCCCTCTCCCTCTCCCTAATATCATATACTAATTTATTTATAAATTAATATATTGTATATTAATATATTATATATTAATAAACAATAGATTAATTATGTGCAAATTTAGTTATTGAATTTATTTATTAAAATCGGATATCCGATTTTTTGTTGTACAAATTTCAAATTTCAAATTTTGGCTTGGGTTTGCTTTGGGATTTGGCTTGGAAGTGCCAATCCTAGAAAGTCAGCTGAAAAAACGTGTTTTTCAGTATTCCTTGATTTTCCAAACTTTACACTGGTGGCTGACGACTTTTTTTATAGCCAAAAATGATAAAACAAAAATGGTTTTTTAAGGGCGTTCTTAGCTTTCCAAAAATATAAGGCTTGTCTTATTTCGACTTTAATAAATAATTATTATTTATTTTCTAATTGAATTCTAACAAAAGTCATGATTGATAGACTGATTGAAAAACACTCATAACTTTCAAATGGTATAACATTTTTTGAATCTGAAACATGTGTCACATCCCATGCTTCATCTACTATAGGGAAATTTTTAAAAAAAATTGAATTTCATAAGGTTTTGACCAAGTTAAGGTGGTCAGACGTAGGAGTTTCTAAATTTCTGAAAAAGTTGTAGTAAAAGTTCATAAATAATTATTTACTTTATAAAAAATTATAAAAAAATATGTGTCACATCCACACGAGTCTAATACTTATATTATAAATCTTATTAAAAAAATTATGATTTGATTGTGATTAGGGTGGTCAGACATACACCTACTTCTTATCTTTTTCCTGAAATTTTAGTGCCACTGAATTGAAATTTGAAATTTGAAATTTGAAATTTTCATCAAATAGGATTTTTTTTTTCAAAAAACAACTAGTAGCTTAGAAACTGCATTCAATTTTCTATAGATTCTCTTCTTGCATATTTTAAAAATAATGTTCACAACTTATTCAAATTTTCATGTCAAGTTGCATAACTCTAATTTTCTGAAATTTTATTGTCACTTAAAGGCCTGTTTTGGCACACCATGATCCTGCACATACCCAGTAGATGTAAATGAAAGACTGAATTGTAAATCACCTCAAGGGAGGTTGTAGTATCAATGTTGATAGAAATGCTTGTGTGGATTTGTATGTTGAAATCAATCTCCTCTTCAATGGTTCAATCCTTGACTTGAATGTAACACCTATCCTTGAAGGGAAACTTGGGAATGCTGAATGCTTGATCACTTGTGCACACTCCAATCTTATCCAACTTCAACCTATCCCAATGAGAGGATGAATGGCCCCTTAAATACATGTTGGTGGATTTGAATTTCGTCACAGGTCGACATCAGGGGAGTTTTCCGTCCGAGGCACACCCACAATGCATGTTCTAGGAAGGGTCCTGCCCCAAAATAGGGCAGGGATAGGGGCGCCATGCCCTTGTCCAAGGGGGGACAATCGAACGCAAACAGGGTGATGCAGAGGCCAAGGAAGAAGTTGTTTTCACAAGTTGAGCAATCTCCAATCTCTGATCAGGACAAAGGATTCGAGTTCGCATGTGTGAGGACCCTAATGTAGTCAAAAATTGCTAGGGTCGCAATTTTATGACACTACACATTTATCCACCAAATAGATATAGAGTTAAAACACCATATAAAATTTAGTAATACTTACTATGAATTTCCCACCATTAGGAAAGGTAGTCATAATGAATATAATTCCAAACTCAACATAAAATTTGGCACATAGATAGAGAATGTAGATTATCAATAATGAATAAGATTAAGTATTATTTGCACAATTAGATTAAAGTAGCCTAATTATGTATCCTCATTACATATAAATTATTAAATTTTATTAACACCTTCGTAGCCATGTCATGGCCAAATTTTTTACACCTTTTTTGGGGGGCAACAAACCTCACTATATCGTGAGGATTAATATATACCCTCCTACACTTTTCAACGATCTAAAACATAATGTCATAGTGTTTTTCATATAAAATTTAATTACTTTAGTTCAAATAAGATATGAGACACTCTCACATGTTTACATTAGGATAGACCTTAACAAAATTGGCTCTATAATTTTATCCAAGATTGGAATATATTTTTGAATCCAACAACTACCTACATCTAAGTACATAAGCATACTGAGGATGAGTTTACTTTCATTGGATCAAACCTATAATTTGGTCTCTAGGTAGAGCATATTGAGAAATGAAGGTTAATCAAGTCCAAAACACCCAAAAACATGTAGATGTCCCTTTGGGATTTGAACTTTGATCTCCACAATGAGAACTCAATGCTTTAACCAATAGAACACAACCCCTTGGACAGTTTAATTCAATTTTCCATTAATCTTATCTCATTTAAAAAGAATAATATCAAATAAATAATTTATTTGATTTTACATAAGAAGAAACTTAGAATAAATTCAAAAAACTTAACAATTCAAAAAGAATTTGGTGAAGTTGAATGGTTCCAAAAGAGCTCACTAGGGATCAAGCCTTGCTAATACAAAGCTTTGACATCATAAGGGATGAGGCTGAGATCGTGCTCTGGGCAAATTTGGTGGAATGGATACCCCTTAGTCCTTGGCTCTTAGCCAAAAGGGTTCTAGCCTATAGGCTAGTGCTCCTGTATTAGATGGCAAAAACTACTCTATGAAGGCTCTTGTTGGGCTAGTGTGCTCATGGACTTCGTGCCCTTGCTGAGCTATCGTGCTTGCAGATCTAGACCTCCATTAAAAAAAAAAATCTGCTCCAAATTTAGATTATTCATTTACTTCTTCCTTGATATTTTCCAACAAATCCATTTATATATCATTTTCTTAAAAGTAAATTTTATATAAAATAATTTTTTTACTTTTAAATTTAATAATAAAAAGATATTTGACTAATCCAACATCATAGGAAAGTTTTAATATGGAGACAGGAGACCGATACTTGAGTCAACTTCTTTACACTGTAAAGTTCTTATTCTAAGAGAATCTGATATGTGAAAAAAATTTCCTGCTTACTATTTGGGTACAATAAATGAAGTGAATATAATGGTTTGTACTGCTTACTTAATATTAAGTAAAATTTGGATATGATATGTCCCACTGGACTGCTACATATTTAATGCAAGTATATGTTATGTTCTCCACCACAACTACTGTTATAAGAATTGGTGTAGTGGGAGCGACCACGGATTTCAGAGAAAATGGTGACACTTGGTAGGCGCAAATAAATTCATCCTGTCTTTTCCTCCATTACTACACATGATTCTCAACACTGTCATGCTATCTAACACATTTACTGCTTTCGAGTTGAACGTTAGCAATAAAAAGAAGAAAGATCTCGTCACTAATGGGAAACTTCAAATACAGATCACAATTTTTAACACTCATGTGAAGCCCTGTAAATCATTAACTCATAGTCAGACTATCACCCATCAATGTCTTGATCCGATTAGGCCTTTAAAGTGGGAGTTGTAGAAGACAGAACGCCTTATACCATTCTGAAGTGACAGAACGCCTTATATCATTTTCATCAAGTTTTACTGGTTGTAGTCTATATTTTTCTGAGTTATATTTGAAGATGAAGATGCCATAAGTGTGCAAGTGAAAAGAATACAACAACACTTTAATTTTGTATTAGAGACCTCTCATCGGCACTTTATAATTATAGTGTATACTAGGAGTGAAAATTATACACTTTATAAGTCCAATTTTGCACATTCTACTATATTAAACTTCAAAATTGTCCCAACAAATTTCAAATGCAAAGAAAAATTCAAATGCAGTTCAAGGAATATTTCAAATACCTTTCCCACCCAAATGGAGGGTTACAAATTCTCACATAGACTCGCTTTGAACCAAGGTCAAACTAGCACATTTGCATGATGGTTTGAAAGTAAGATGAAATATGGTAGATTCGCATGCTGGAGTGGAAGTTTGAATGCAAATTCCTAGCCAAAATCAACTTTAACCAAGGATTTTCAATCAAATGAAGTTGATCTACAATAATGAGATGTTGAAGTGTCAACATATAGGTCAATGCGGGATAATTTCTAGAACACATTAGAACCAATTTGATATACAAACCAAAGCTGAATTAAAAAAGAAAGTTAATTTCAAATTTAAATTTCATTAATTTCCCACCCACATGCTAGGGTATGGTTGTCAGACAGAAGTTGAATCAATCTCTTCATCACAAACAAGAAAGTCCATTCCTTTAGCAAGTCAAATACTAGCCTAAAATAATGATCAAATTGAAATGAGAACCTCGAAATGGGGTTGATAGCTATCTCAAGTCATTTTTAGGTCGAATAGTAGGTCAACTTGTAATGTTAAGATCAAAATGATAAAATATTTATAGCTCAATGTCTATAGCAGGTCAAAACACCAAAATATTTGTACATCAAGGTACAAAATCAAAATATTTTGATATATCATCAAAAAGCTAGCAAATCAACTCAATTTTCACATTAATATTAATGCATTCTAAAATAGTTGAGTGAACTAATAAATTTTTTGAAGATTTGAGAAAAACAATACATTAAAACTTAAAAGGGCTTTCTTGACACGAATATTGACCCAATTTGAATAGCAGAGTGCAAATATTCACACAATTTATAAGTCTTGGTTCAAAATTGAAATCTTTATTCCAGAAATCATGAGCTAAACTCTACACAAATCCATGATCTTTTTGAAGCCATGACCTTACAGAGGACCTCTTCTTAGATGAAATGCAACTCACAAACAAATTAATGCATTTCCATTCACACTAGAAAACGTTCTAATACCATGTAAAAATTAGCTAGGAAATTAAGAGAAATGGAAATAAGAATGAAAGAAAATTGCATCAATAGATTATTTGATCTATTTACATGTTAGAATGGAATTGAATATAAAAGACAAAATTAACAATTGGATTTCCAATTTTAGATGGATGTATTGATTCAAATTTCTAAACTACCTAACTACCTCTATAACCAACTTGTTGCATAAGAAAGTTGTCACCTAAGCATGATTGTATAGTAAGACTTTCTTTCACTTTCCTACCATTATAATATCATTGTCTATTAATATGGCCAAGTTCAAAGATTCTTTTAGATGAGCTCATTTTCTTTTCAAATTAAAATTGACATCATGTGGTTGTATCATAATAAATAGACATTTAATATTTTTTAGAGATGTCTTTAAATTTGAGAAATCATATTAACTTATATATTAAATTCAAATACAAATTCCGTCATGGGTTCATGCATTTGTTTATTTAGGTATGTCAACAAGACATTAAAGTGTATCCATCTTTTATAACTTTAACTCTATTTTGCATCTTTGTTTTCATTATGGCGCAATTATATATAGAGCTAGATGGTAAAACAATTCAACAACTTTAGTTGGAGATTTTACAAATAATCTCACTACTAGGTTAAAAAATCATTGTTTTCAATTACTTCTAATTGATATTGTAAAACCAACACATCTTAAGTTAATTTTTACATGGATCACAATAGAAACACCTTTTCTACCGATAATTAATCTAACTTAATTAAATTTATTCACTAATAATAAAATACATATAAACTAAAAAAACTTAGAATTGATGAACTAAATATAATATTGTTATCAAATAAGGAAGATGGGGATTATAAAGATTTAGATATGAAAATATGATATTTTTTAAAAATAAATAAATAAAACTCTTTATTCTAATTCATTCATGACTAATTTTTACTAAGAAGATAGTTTACTAATTGACTTGATTTGGGATAGTTTTCAACCTCTAAACGATTATTACATTTTTATATAATTGTTTTTTGATCTAATTTTTCATTAATTTTATAAATTAAAAAAAAATATATTAAATAAATAATATATTTTATTTTATTTCAACTTAATAATTAAATTGAGGATGAAATTGTATTTAATATGAAAACTATAAACACATCATAAGGTTTTATAAGAGAAAACTTACAATAAATTCAAATATCCTAACAATTAAAAATAATCTCTTCATCATATTTTCATAAACTATGTCCTGTAAATTTACATTCTTCAATCACTTCTTCTTTGATGTTTTCCAATAACTCTATTTATAAATTATATTATTAAAAAAAAAATTAATATATAAATAAACACAAGGGATTAGCTTTAATTAAAACACAATTGACTTATCCAATAGCATAACAAAGTTTTAACATGGACACCAACATGTGAATTATAAAATTCTTATTCAAAAAAATCTGATAAGAAATCAATGCCCCACATAGCTTTTAGGTACAATTAATGAAGTGAAATAGTTTGCATACGATGTGTTCCACAAGAATGCTACATATTTTGACCTTTAATTCAACATATTGTATGCTATGATCTCAACCACAACAATTGTTATCATAATTGGTGTAGTGAGAGCGACCACGGATTTCAGAGTTGTGCCTATGCATAATACTGACACTTAGGTAGGCGCAAACAAATTTATCCTCTGTTTTCTAACACATTCAGTGCTATCATGTTGTCTAACACATTCAGTGCTTTGGCGTGATTGATCGAGAGTTGAACATTTCAAAACAAATGGAAAAAAATCAATACCATAAAGACAAACAAGGGAAAATTATATAAATATCTCGTCACTAATGGGATAAGATTTGTATGATGTCTGCATCCTTGAGGAAACTTCTAATACAGATCACAAATTAGAACACTCATGGGATAAGATTTGTATGATTTCTGTATCCTCGAGGAAACTTCTAATACGGATCACAAATTAGAACACTCATGGGATAAGATTTGTATGATTTCTGTATCCTTGAGGAAACTTCTAATACGGATCACAAATTAGAAAACTCATATGAAGAAAAGTAAACCATTGACCCAAAGTCGGACAGTCACCCATCAATGTATTGACTCGAGTTTACAAGGTCTTCCTCTTCTCCATTACTGATTTGTCCTTTAAAGTGGGAGTTCTGGAATTTGATGGTCACTTCTATCTGTCATATGAATTTTTTATGAGGTTTAGTCATTTCAATCTTTTTATTTGACATTTAAAAAAAAAAGTTAACTGTCAAAAAATATAAAAGTAGAAGATTGAAGCCACACCAAAATGCAATGCACATCTTTTTTGAGAAGAAATGAAAATCATTTTCTTAATCAGAAAATAATGATAAATTAGTAATATATGCAAAAATCTTAAATTTACTAAATAAGTTTCTAAATTAATACACTAATATATATGAAAATTATTGTCTTAATCAGAAAATAATGATAAATTAGTAATATATGCAAAAATCTTAAATTTACTAAATAAGTTTCTAAATTAATACACTAATATATATGAAAATCATTGTCTTAATCAAAAAATAATGATAAATTAGTAATATATGCAAAAATCTTAAATTTACTAAATAAGTTTCTAAATTAATACACTAATATATATTATATATTAACATTAAATGATAATCAATTAATAATGACTAATTTAGTAATAATAAACATTAAAATTTAAAATTATATATATTATGACAAGTTTTTATAACAATCTTATTAAATATATTTAAAAAATTAAATTGACTAAGTTTCTAAATTCATATATAAAAAAATAGAATATATTGTAAAAATTCATATTAAATATTTTATCAATTATATTATAGCCTTTCAATTATGACAAGTTTATAAATTCATATTAAAAAATAAAACTATTCTAAAAAATCATATTAAAATATTATAAAATTAGAAACAACTACATCCTAAACATTCTAAACTAATATATATAAATATTATAAATTATAATATTCTATGATATATATTACCTGCTATATTTTTTTATGGTTTATTTATAATTTGAAGTGTCATCTATACGGTTTTAGAAAAAAATAGCATGTCAATGCATACGTTCTACTAATTTTTTAAGCTGTCAAATACAGTTCAAAAGTGAAAAAACGGCCATTTAGCCTATCAAATTCCAGGCCTGGGTGGTGGGGCCAATAGTGAAGGAAAAGCTCTCCTAGATAAGGTACCTTACCTGATTTAAAATAATTCCAGTTAAATACATTAAAATCAAGGAGGGCCAGCACATGATCTGTCAATAAGGAATCAGCCAAATGCTAGCAAATGGGAAAAAAGTAAAATTATTTAAAAGGAAGGAAAGGCTACAAATATCCTATAGGAAATGATAATGTTGTCTTAAAGAAAAAGAGCCTTAATTTTAAGACAGTTGGTTGTTACAAAATAAGTAAAGGACAGCTACTGGGCCTCTTTGAAAGCTCCTTCCCAAGTAGAAAAAAGAAAAGCATGTTTGGCAATAAAATAGAAATAAGGAATGGATCAAAAAAAGCTAGAGAGAAGGAGAAAAAGGGAAGGTGGTTGTTGGTGAACATGAAGAAAACCCCTACACACATTTATTTACAAGTTGATTTATAGGTATGTAGTTCTGTTGAACCTTCATCATACTTGGTTTCTCTTATTCCCTCGGCTGCTTCACAGGGTTTTGGCACAACTTCTGCTCCTTTTGTTGGTTGTGTTCATGTGCCCGCGACAATTGTTGCTCCCCCTTCTGCTCTTTTTTCCAATCTGGAAAGATCGGTGTTGGGCCCTTCGGATTGGTCAGTTGCGGCAGCTAAAGTTGAAGGTTGGATTATTGTTAAGGGGAAGAATTCAAAGACGTCCAAGCCTTCTTTTGATATGACTCTTCGTTCCCACATGGCCAATTGCAAATCTTGAGGGGCCTTATAGCTAGTTGTTTGGACTGGTTTTACTGGCCCTTTCTTTGTATGGATTGCCTGTTGTCTTTAGGGGCAGTCCCTTTTTTCTGGTTGTTCTATCTAGCTGGGCTTTCAATGCTTTATCTACTTTATAATCTGATGTAAAGGGTTTTTAGGCCCCTTCAAAACCCACTTTTCACTTAATCTAAAACAAATACTTATCGTAGCATCATAATAAAACATCAAAATAACCAAGCACATTCCAATAACAACACACAATATCAACCTGATCCAAATGTGTCTCTTATTCTTTCATGTTTTCCAATAACTCTATTTATATATCATATTCTTAAAAAAAAATTATAAAATCTAATATCATGGTAAAGTTCTAACATGAAGACCGATATGTGAGTCTAACTTCTCTACAATGTAAAGTTATTATTCTAAGAGAATCTGATAAGAAAATAATGTCCTATGTGATAATTGGGTACAATAAATGAAGTGAATGTAATGCTTTGTACCACTTGCTTAATATTACCAAAATTTGCAATGATATGTCCCACTGGATTGCTACATATCTTGACCTTTAATACAAGAAATTGTATGCTATGTTCTCAACCACAATAATTGTTATAAGAATCAATGTGATGGGAGCAACCATAGATTTCAAGTTGTGCCTCACAAAAATACTGACACTTGGTAGGTGCAAACAAATTCATCTTGTCTTCTCTTCCATTCTCAACACTAACTCTAATTGAAATCGTATCATTTTCTATTTGATTTGTTACAATTGATCCATGATATACTTGACTAATCCAATGTCGTGACAAAGTTTTTACCATTCTCAACACTAACTCTAATTGAAATTGTATCATTTACTATTTGATTTGTTACAGTTGATCCATGACATACTTGACTAATCCAATGTCATGACAAAGTTTTCACATGGAAATAAGATAAATTAATAAACTTTTCACATAGAAATAAGATAAATTAATAAACCAATCATTAAGTCTTACTCTAGAAAAATCCCATAAGAAATCAATACCCTGCTTGATAATTGGATACAATAAATAAAATGAATATAATGGATTTCAGAGTTGTGCCTCGCCAAAGTACTGATACTTGGTGGGCCCTCCATTAATACGCATGTTCTCAACTCTAACGTGTTATCTAACACACACGAGAAAAAAATCAATAGCATAAAGAAAAAGAACGAAAAAAAAATATAGTCTTGGTTAAGAGGAGATAATATAAAGATCTCGTCACTAATGGGATAAGATTTGTATGATGTCCGTATCCTTGAGTAAACTTCTAATACAGATCACAAATAAAAAATCTCACGTAAATCACTGTAGATCATTGACTAAGTCAGATTATCACGCCCGAATGATTGACCCGAGTTTACAGCGTCTTCCTCTTCTCTAAACTGAGTTGGCCTTTAATGTGGGAGATGTAGAAGACAGAAGGCCCAATACCATTCTGAAGTGTCAGTAGCGTCTAAATGGGTTTTCATCGAGTTTCATTAGCTTTAGCCTCTATTTTTCTGGTGCAAACTGTTAGTGGGAATTTCAATTATCAGAGTTTCAGTGAAAAGAACGATAGCCTTTTCATGTTCGACCATTCCGTCATAGATTTGGGCTCCTTGCAAGTCACAGCAGAAACTAGAAATCGAAAGTCCCAGTATTCCTCCAAAAATAGATCTGGAAGAGTCATATTCAATCAAAAATACCGGCTATGGAAAGAGCCTGATAGTCCCGCATCATTCAATTCCACTTTTGTTTTCAATATTGCACCGGACATGGGAACTGGAGAGGGCATGGCGTTTATAATATCTTCTAATAAAGACATTGAAAATGGACCTGTTGGAAGCTATGGCCGCTGGCTGGGGCTCTTCAATTCTACCATCAATGGACTGAAAAGTAACAAGGTGGTAGCAGTTGAATTCGACACAATTAAGAGCGAGGGTACAAATGATCCAGACGACAACCATGTGGCCATTGATGTTAACAGCATAAATTCCACAAAAATTGCGTCTCTTGATGTGGGTCATATCAATTTAACGAACGAAGATCAAAACATCACGGCGTGGATTCAGTACAGCGGCACTCAGCGGCTACTCAAAGTCTACATTGCAAAGACACCAGATCCAATGCCCTCACAGCCTATTCTCCAGCATCCTCTCAATCTCTCTAAAATTCTCGACCCATTTGTTTATTTTGGCTTCACAGCTTCCACGGGGGAAGGCACTGAACTTAATTGCGTCCATTCATGGAGCCTCTCAATCCAGGACCTAGAAAGCTCCAAAGCCAACACGGGACTAAAAATCGGACTTTTGGTCTCTGGTATGGCGCTCGCTGTGTTGCTTGCAACAGTGATCGTTATAGTTTACATCAAGCACCGAAAGTATCAGGCAGAAGAGGCAATCATATCAGACACCCTTCGGAAACTGCCGGGCCAACCTCATGAATTCAAATACAAAACCCTCCAGAAGGCAACTCAGAGTTTCAGCACCCGGACCCAGATTGGGTGCGGCGGATGTGGAGCCGTTTACAAAGCACATATCCGCAAGAGCAAAACCGCAGTGGCCGTGAAGCGCATATTCAAAGACTCCACGCAAGGCAAAGACGAATTCATCTCAGAAATCGGAATAATCAACCAGCTCCGCCATCGAAACCTGGTGCCCTTCCTCGGGTGGTGCCACGACAAGGGGAACCTCCTGATGGTGTACGAGTACATGCCCAGCGGGAGCCTGGAAAAGTACATCGCCGAAGGGCTTCTTGATTGGGAGCAGAGGTACAAAATCATATCTGGGTTGGCTTCTGCACTGGTTTACCTTCACGAGGAGTGTGAGCACCAGGTGATCCACCGTGACCTCAAGCCCAGCAACATCATGCTCGATTCAGAATACAATGCCCGACTGGGAGACTTTGGCCTTGCTCGTATAATACAACCCAACAGAAGTTCTTTCACAGCGAGTCGTGTAGCGGGCACCATTGGGTACATTGCTCCTGAGTGTTTTCATACTGGAAAAGCCACTGTTGAATCGGATGTTTTTGGGTTCGGGGCTATTGTTCTTGAAGTTGTGTGTGGAAGGCCCCCTTGGGCTGTAGGAGATGGGCTAGATTTAGTGGGTTGGGTCTGGAAATTGTACCGAGAGAATAAGCTCTTCGAAGCAGCTGAATGTCGTTTGCCTTTGCCTCCGCCCGCCGATACTCCAGCTACTGTTAACCAGGATGACATAACCTGTTTGTTCATGGTGGGTTTGGCCTGCTCACATCCGAATCCACAGGAGCGTCCAACTATGCGACAGGTGAAACAGATTCTGTGCAGGGAAAGGCCGCTTCCGAGTGTTCCCACATTCAGGCCGCCATTCGTTTGGCTTCACTCTGACTACGAAGATAGCAGTTTAACAGGTAGTTCATTTGGTACTAGTAGAGAAAGTGTGTCAAATTTATTTGGAAGGGCATAGTTATTTGGGGTAGAAAGTGGGTTCAGATAGGCAGAATTACTATGTAGTTAGACTAAATTGTTTTGCTCTGTTTATAGTTTTCTGTTGCTTATGATGGTGTGGACGGGGATGAGTTAAATTGACAAAATATTATAGGTACGTTTAAAAGATTAAATGTGCTGGTAGAAGTCATCAAAGGTTTGAATGTTTGGTTTATTTCGAATTGATCAATTTAAAATTGTGCAAATTCTATTTCAAGAGTATTCTATGTGATGGTTTATATGCATTATGAGTTTTTTTGGGTTGAATCTACATTTGAAATTTTAGTTCATAAGTATTGTACAGATATATTAAAAAGATTGTACGAACATAAATATATTTGAGATGATAGATATCAGCTTATGTATCAGTGTTTATTCAGAACTTAACTTAAAGTTGCACAAGTTTCATTTCAGAAGCATTGTATAGGACGGTTAATATGCACCTCGAGCTTTCTGGATTGAATCTGCACTTGAAATTTTATTTCAGAAGTATTGGATAGATATGTTCAAAAGATTGTACAAACATAAATATTTGTATTGATAGCAATCATGAAGATAAACTAGTGCAAAGGTTCTTCTTGAACAAATATTTTAAACATGTTAATTTTGAAAAAATATAGAAATTCAAGTGTTGATGGCAATCATGAAAGGTTTGAATGTTTAAGATGAGGGACATCAACTTATGTATTGATGTTTATTTAGAACTTACTGACCTAAAGTTGGACAAATTTCATTTCAGAATTATTAGATGGGATGGTTATTATGCACTCCAAGCTTGAATTTGCACTTGAAATTTGTGAATACATGTCATATAATCATTTTTTATTTTTTTTTTAAATTTTAAGACTTTTGATCCAAAAACATCACTTTTAAAATTTGTTTGAATTGTATTTCCTTTTCTAAAAGAATTTTTGAACTTCTGATTAAACATCACTTTATTTCTTTTGAATAAAGTTTCACAAATGTTGTGACTAATCAGTTGGCTGAACCGGGCTCCTATTCAAAAAAAAAAAAAAAGATAAATTGACCCATGTGGACCAGTCTTCAATTTGCAAGGTTTAGCTTTAAATTTTTTTATTGATCAGGAATTGTACATTTATTCAGACTTAATTATTTTCTTGTGGCCTTTCCAACTCTTTTCCTAGTTAATTGGATCTTGTTCTTAACTTTTTTATTAATCCGGAATTGTACATTTATTCAGATCTAATTATTTTCTTGTGGCCCTTCCAAATCTTTTCCTAGTTAATTGGATCTTGTTCTTAATTTTGTCTCATATGATAGCAACTTTTTCTTGATGTTAAAGATTTAAAAACCTTTTCATAACCTTCTTTCCATAAAAAAAATAGTAATTTAATTTAAACACTAAAAAAGTTATGTTTAAAAAAACTAATTTTTAAAGTGGGTTACCCAATACTCTTTAGGGTTCGTGCCTCTTTGCCTATCGAGTCAAAGCGCACTTTGAAAAGTCTAATTTGAATGGAAGATAAACAACTTTAATCCAATCATGATAAGGCCTCTTGAAATGATTGATGTTAACATTGTGTTGGACTGTACTAGATACTCGATTAGAATTGACCAGGAAAATTTGATAATTGGGATTTGATTTACTTCCTAAATTGTAGCCTCAGAAATCCCTCCGAAAAAATAGCAGTTTCTTTTAAAAATAGTTTCGAACCTGGCAGTTTCTGAAAGTTTTGAACTCCAGGTTACTTCTGTCACCATATACGTGAGAAGATGAAGTGTATAGTTTGAGGTTTTCTCTTCCAATTCCCTTTATGTGTTTTCCTTTAAATATGGTAGACCCTCCAACATCTATTTAGGATCAAAATCAAAGGCTTTGGAGAAAACGAATTAAATTTTTTGGTGCAGAGGATGATACATGAGAGAGGAAGATTGTAATATAGAGAAGAGTTTGAAGAACAGAACATTATTTATGTGTTTGGAATGAGTTTTTCATATTTGAAATAGTTTCATTTCAAAGATGTGCTTTGGGGGGCATTCAATTGATTTTTTTTCTTGAGAATTTCGAGATCAGGTTTAACTCTTTATGATTAATTTTATTTTGTTATTTTTGTATATAGAGTATAAATCATTATTTCATATTTTGAATGCACATTCTAGCATTGAACTCGAAGAAATTCTTCTCTTTTTTTAATGGAAATCAACCAGTATAACATAGGTGAAATTAATTTTAATTATTAATTTTTACAAGCAAAATCATGTATAAAAGTATAAATTAGGGAATATTAGAGTAGCAAATTTCTTGAGGTTTGTAGGGTTTTTTGGTGACATATATGATTTCATGTGTATAACCATATTTGACAAGGTGTTCTAAGAATTGTTGGTTGCTTGACACATCTATGATAAAACAACCAAAGATAGAACTGGGTATCTCCAAGCATCTCTTGAGTGGATGTGGGAAAATAATAGAATTATTTGACAAGGTTGAATGACTTGGAAGAAAGAATTGAAGTGTTGCAAGTATCAATGAGAACAAAGAAGAATTATTCATTGGAATATTTGAGCGATTACAATACGAGTTACTGGTAAAAGATGAGTTATGATCAATTTATTGTTATAGAATAGAGAAGAAAGACCAATTTAGAAAAGAAAGTGGACTAACCACTATTATAGGCTTCAAATAGTTCTAAAATGATCCCAAAAATATAGGCTCCAAGCTATGAACACATATGAGATATGATGGAAAAGGATTTGGTAAGGAAGTTCAAGGAATACCCAAACCATGTGATGCCCCCAAAAAAGAAAGTATCAAAAGTTTTGATAAAGTCTAACCATTTTTTATATAATGAAGTTGACACACCATTGAATTTGACAAACACATACATATATTATCATCTTGTTTTATGTCAAACAACACCAACATATACAAAAGTTAAGTGATGTCAAGGACAAAGGACAAGTGAGAATTGCTAACTATAAGTGGTAATAAAAAAAATTAAAAATTCTTGTCATGATAATGCTCGATACCAATACCCTTACATGTGTAAGATGGTAATGTTGAAAACAACATATAGGATGAAATACTAGGGTCCTTTCACCATAGTTCAATCTAATTCCTGGCATAAGTATAAGGAATACAAAAGGATTAATACTACTTAAGAGAACATAACTATAAGTTTACAATTTCAAATCCAAAATCAATTTTAGGAATTACTTTAATTTTAAGATTTATTACTTTTATTTAAAAGAAAAAAATATGAATCCTTTTTTAATTATATTATTTCCTTCATTTTTATAAAAGGAATTACAACTTAAGTTATGGGGGCCTAGGTAACATGGCCACCACCACCACTTCAATTTTTTAATTATAGTTATATTAGCTAAAGAGATTCTTAATTTATTCACTTAGGGTTTTGAGTAAGATGGTGAGAATCTAATTTCATCTATTCAATGGGTTTGATACTATAGAGGAGGGGATTAGTTATAGAGGAGGGGATTAGTTATCCTAGAGATTACGATATCTCAAGGAGAAAATAAGCCCAATTCCACCTCACTTAACTGGCACTCTAGTGATCTAGGAAGATCAATATAGAAGAAAGGAAACTAACTATACTATGTTTACAAACAAAATTACAAAAAATACAAAGAAATATGAAATGACAAAAATATTCTAATTACAGGAACAAAAAACTCACAAAACACATATCTTACTACTAAATTGGTGAAGCCTTGGCCTTGGACACCAATGTGCTATGAGGACGTCTGCATGTCACGATGTCATATGTATGGCTAGATAATAGAAAATGATAGAAATCAATCTATAATAAATTCATGCTCATCAAACTTGTTCATTTATTGCACACTCAAATGGGAAAAAAATGTTGGGACTATATAGTCATTTACCTCAGTCAAACCCTTGTTTCAGTGTTTCCACCTTCATGGATGGCTAGATAGATTGCGTAATAGAAATAAACCTTTCTTAAACGAGGAAAACCCCTATTACAAGAAATAAAATGATAAATATAGATTAAATCAAACTAGTTGATAGATTCACTTAGAGATTTTGGTAAAAATAGATCATAATAAATACAAGAGATAAGAGAGAAGAAGAGAATTACATAGCAAAACCCCTCTCTTGATATGACTGTGGCTTTTTTAAAGATAAGACTAAGATATTGGAATATCATGTGTATATTTTAATAGAGTTTTGTTGAACACAAGATGTCGCTGAGAGGAGTGAATCAGTGGTTTCCAAACTTTACCATTTTCTATCCTGTATATAAACTGGTTTGCAGATCTAACATAAAGCACACATACCAGTTAGATAGGAGGATGGCACAAAAACAACCACACACAAAAGGATCATCACACAACACCAGATGTACGAGGAAAACCCAAGATGGGAAAAACATCGGTGAGAAATGCTCTTGGAGTTTACTACTCCAATCCGGCCTCACAATGAAACATTTCGGTTACAACATTTAGGGCACTAACCCCTGCACTGATCTCCAACTCAGTGATTACAAAATCATATATCAAATATAAAAGTAATATCCTTGTTACAAAAGAACTTTGTAACTCTCACATATGTCTCTCCACCGGTTCACCTCTATCCAATTCTCTGTCGGTTCTCTGCTCACCTCTTTGTTGCAACCTTATCTCCTTCTGCAACTAACTCTCTACTGCAACCTTACCGGTTCAACCTTTACTCTTTCTTTGTCGATACTCTTCTCTTTGTCAGTTCTTTTCTATCACATTGCTACTAGCCACCACCAATCTTCTTTACTTTGTTAGTTTTCTGCTATCTGATCACTGCCAATTCTCATCTTATCGGCTCTTCATTGATTCTCACTGTGCTCTTCTCTTTTCTGCAATATTCTCTAGCTCTTCTCTGTCAGTTCAATAACCACCGATGCACTCCTCTGTCAGACTTAATGAAAGACTACCGGTTACCTCACTCTTGTCGATTGAACTCTTCTAACTAGTTCTCTCTCACACACTCAGTCTCCTCTATGATTGTCGATGAGCACTTGACTGATTAAACCTTTCGTTTCTACTCCCTTCATCATCTTTTCTCACTCATTCAGTAGCAGTAGATCTGGGCTCTGATCTGCATATTTATACTATGCATTCCCACCAAAACCTCATTCAAACTTCTAGTGCACTAGGGTTCCTTCATCAACCTCGAGGAAAACCAAATCCATTCAGATCTCCTTATAGAGATTGACCATCTACAACAAATCAATAAGACTCCACCAATCATGCTGAGTCCAGAGCACGTTTGCCATATTTGGCAAACATGACAACCTCTTTCGGTGTGCACTTATCAAACACCTATGAAACAATCACGCAGATAGCTTCAGCTACCCTGATCAACACCTGGACACTCATCCTCGATCATGAAGCCACTTAATCATATATTTGTCCTTTGATCAGTCTCAAGCCGCACCCTTCTTCTCTCGACCCGTGAAACACTCTATCAACATTAACGTCGGCCAATCACCACCTACCTCATCGACCACAGTATGCATGAAACATATGTCCTACATGTCATCATAGTCAGAATCGACCTCTGCTAAGTCTTGTATGTTGGTCCAAACAAGATCATTGACCAACCACACAACTAATTTCATCTACCGGCTCACAAACCCTATCGGTTATGTTAGACAGTTCAAATAACCAGAAGCCAACTAAGAGGGGTGGTGGTGAGTCAGTTGTCACAGATTAGCGGAACCATTAGCAATTTAATCTTTAATACCGGAACCCAAAACATTAATACCAGAATAGCAGTTAAACCAATTAAACATAAACAATAATCATAGAGTAAAATCCATCCACATAACACCAATATTTGTACTTGGAAAACGTGGTAAAGGGAAAAACCATGGTGGGAAGCCTACCCACAATCAAATAATACTTTTGCAGTAAGTATGTGAAATATAATCGAGGGGCCTTCACTTGCGGGAAGGCCAATAGCCTAGAGTGCATTGCTCATCATAAAGGGAGCCTCGCTGACTACATATAAATCCAAACTACAATCCAGAGAAGTGTTGAACTACAAAAGATAGCATCTCCTATGCCTAAGTACAATTCCGGTAAAGCTCAATACCAGAGGACTAAATCCTCTTGCATAAACCCAATTCGATCTCCAATGATCAACCAGATCCTCTGCCTGAATGATATTACATTATTTGGACATTACATTCCTTGACCATAACCTCTAACATAACCATGATGATCTACAATGAGATCTTACATTTATATATACAAACCCTCGACCATAAACAATTAGGTCATCCACCAGACAATAAACCAATTACATAATTACAAACCATGTCAGCCTAAGACCAAACAAATAATATCCAACACATAAAACATACCAGAAATACATTGATAGGTCCAATCCACATGTTACATTAAAGTCGGTCCATAACCTAGATCAACCAGGACCCAGTATAGGTCCACACGCCTCAGAAATAATCTCCATTCGCCAAGTCTCGAACATGATCACCAATAGCATCCTGAAACTCCACCAGAAACTACACCAACACCACTTATGCAATTCATCAAGGATCTCCACCAAAAGTTTTATCGGTGAAACTCTCATCGGAACCAGAAAACAAACTTCTAAGCAAGAAAGATAGCATTCGATCACCAGACCAAAACCAATTGACCAAATATGAGCATGAGTATCATGAACAATCCAATTCCATCACCAAACTTTACTGGAGCCTACCAGATCATAATGGATCCAAGTCAACCAGAAACCACTCAACTTACCAGGACCAAAAAGGTGCCGGTAAAGAATCCAAACAACTAGTATTGGCATCAATGATAAAACATCAATGCAACACATAATCATTCAACCAAATGGTCAACAATCTCCCCCTCTGGCATTGATGTACCAAGAAATGCCAAACAAGTCTCCCCCAATGGAAGATAGCCAACAATCTCTCACGTATAGCTTTGAATGTCAATATTTCTCCCCCTATGAATAATATCTTTGTAAAGCTCTAAATTTCTCTTTCTTTCTCTTTTTCTTTTTCAAAGTGCAAGGTAATGAGTCACAAATTCATGGAAGTCCGCACATTGGAAAATGGGGGCTCGTTGGTGCAGGAGCACCTCATCAAACCCTTCAAGATGACAAGTCAAACTCTGATAAGGGAGGATAAGGCATTAACAATGTCTTTAGGATGTTTTATATAGGTTTTAAATCATGCATTATATGTTTGTAATAATGAGCCCCATCTTGTCAGCCAAACTCCTATTCTGGCATTCTATGAGCCAATTAGGACTTTTGGACAATAGGGGATCAAATGTGTTGGTTTTAAGTGTTTTAATATGTTTTAGGAGGATTTTAACTTGACCCAAGGCATTAGGAGGCAAAAGATGACATTTTGACAACTTTTGCAAAAGGTGTCAAAAGTTGTCATGAGCAACTTTTATGCACTTTTTGCATTTTGTAATTTGAAACTCCTCCAATGGCTCTAACCTCTTGATTTTTGATTGAGAGTTGTTGAGGAATGGTTTATACACCTTGTGGATCCAATTTCCAAGAGGTGATTGTACAGAGAAGAGTTTTGATGCAAACAAACTAATAGAATTCTGAGTTTTTCTTGCAATTCTAGAGTTTTGGTCCATGGTACGGTTCTGTACGGATTGGGGTCCATTCCCAATGATGTGAATTGTTTGGAGAGGAGAGGTAACTCTTTTTTGACTTTGATTTGAAGTCTTGATTGTGTGTGTTGCTCCTGATATTCATGTGTTTACCTTGGGTTTTTCCTACTTCATGGTCATATCTTGCACTTTACTAATCTGAGGCTCATGGGATTTGGTGAAAGGAAATTATGGTCAATTTATTGTATATTTCCAAGAGTTTTTTATAGGAAGATAAAGGGAGAGAAGTGTTTGGACCGACCCTAGGTAGACATCTCTATGTGGCTACCTAGACCTTGAGCAAACAAAAGTACCTTGTGTGCAAATGGCAATGCTTCTAGGTGTGTAACCCTGGAATCCCTATTGATTTATGTTTCCCAATATGACCATGGGATTTTAATTGACTGGTTCATTCATCTGGGCATATTTGCTTCACAAAAGAGGCCTAATTAGCCCTTTTAAGACAACCAACTTCCTACCGGCAAAGACCTTTATTTTCCAAACCTTTACCCTTCCTTTTGGGGACTTGTATAACTTCAAAAAGGGTGTTTGAATCCATAATTTTTTTTCTAAGGTGTTTGATAAAATTTGAACATAAGGTCCCTTTACCCGCTAAATAGGGCTACAAGCAACTAGGCCTAATTGGGTGAGTTTCTTAAGGAATGAGCATGTATTCTTGCAACCGATACTTTGTCTAACCTTGGGGAGTCTTGTGTGACCCAAAACCGATGTGAAAATGATTTGTAACCCTTGGAGGTATCATGGAGTGTGTTGTAGCAAGATACCCCTGATTGAGTAGGCAAGAGTCTTGGAGAAGGTGAGAAGATTGTACTAAAGTTGTAGAGCCTTGCCTTGATAGGATCCCATTCATGTGCTAGGGGGTCAGTGTCATACATTTTAGGTGTTTGGAAGGTAACAAGGAGGGCTCTCCATCAAGTGGTATCAGAGCTAGTAACAGCTTTGGTAAGGAGATAGAAAATTGAGAGATGTCAGAGTGACAAGAAGAAGAGGTCCCTAGAGGACCAATCACCAACATGGAATTGGCAAAGATTGTGAGAGAGAAGGCCACTGCTTGCAAGGCAATGCAAAGGGAGCTAGAGAGGTTGAGAGGCAAAGTAGATGGGAAGAAAGATGGAGGCACTTGTAGTTGTGATGAAGGGGATGAGGATGAGATCGTTATGCTAGAGGAAGAGGCAATTCCTCCTGACCAGAGGCACTTCCTTAATACCCTCAAATCCATGGAGCAGAAGATTGATTTGCCAAATTTCACTGGGAAGATGGAACCAGATGTTGTGATGGATTGGATAGACTCCTTGTCTAGTTTATTTGAGTGTGAAGACATTCCAAGACACTAGGAGGTGAAGATTGCTAAGTCCAAGTTGAAGGGAGCAGCCCTAACTTGGTGGAACTTTGTCCAAGAGGAAAGAGAGAAGGACAATAAGCCCAAGATTGTTTCTTGGAAGAGGATGGTTGCCTTAATTAAAGAGGCCTATGTACCCAAAGACTATGAAATACAACTCCATAAGAGGAGACAAAATCTCAAATAGAAGGAGATGGATGTGAACTCATATATAGAAGAGTTCTAAAGGCTATGCATGAAGTCTAAAACAAAAGAGGAAGAGAGTGAGAAATTTTCCCGGTACCTGAATGGATTAAGGTACAACATTCAAGAATAATTGAACCTTCTTAGCCCGGATACCATTGGTAGATGCCATCAACTTGCTATCAAGATGGAAGAGAAGATCAAAAGGAGACAATAGAAGAATAATAAAGGAAGAGGAAGACAGCAGAGGGGTCAAAGAAATTTTTTCAAAAGCAAAGGAAATTGCTTTGGAAATCAAAGTGAAACCAGTCCAGAAGGCACTAAAGGAGAAAATGGTTTCAATAACAATGGAGGATACAATTAGAGAGGTAACTTCAGAGGAAAAAGACCACCATTTAGAGGGATATCTCAAGGTAGAGGTCAAATCAAATGTTATAACTGCAATCAAGAAGAACACATGGCTAATAGATGCCCGGAGAAACCTACTAGTTCCATAGGAGAAAGAAGAAGTAACTTGATTTTAGAGGCTGACTGCCAAAGAGTGGCAAGAGAAAACACATACCAAAGTGTCAATGCCCCTGACAGTTATGGATACCCTGAAAGAGGTGAAGCCTTGATGATCAGAAGAGTAGTAACCACTATGAAGATGTCTGATAGAGAACCCCCACAGAGGAAGTCTCTATTCAAGACCACTTGCAAAGAAGGTGGAAAGGTTTGCAAGGTCGTAATAGATTTTGGTTCAACTAAGAACTTGCAAAGAAGGTGGAAAGGTCTACAAGGTCGTAATTGAAGTTGAGGAGACTACCTCACCCTTGCCCCTACAAGGTCTCATGGCTCACACAAGGACAACAAGCTATTGTGGAAGAGCAGGCTTGGGTGGAATTTCAGATTGGAACCTATAGAGATAGGTTGATGTTTGACATTGCAAAGATGGATGCTTGTCATCTCCTATTTGGGAGACCATGGCAGTTTGATTTGAAGGCACAACATGATGGTGCTAGGAACACATATTCCATTACCAAGGATGGTAAGGTGATTGAGTTGCTACCTTTAATGGAGAGTGAGGAGGAGACCAAACAAAAGGAAGCCAACGTGTTGGTATTACGAGGGAAGCAATTCATGAAGAACATGGCAAATGAAGGCATGCTCTATTATGCCCTTATCCCTATTTCAACAGTAACAAAGGTGGAGAGGTCTGAGGATAAGAAAGAGGATAGATTGAGGTTGATTGACCCTGTAGTGCAGCAGCTACTAGACAAATACAAGGGTGTCATCTCTGATGGCATGCCAAGGTCACTACCTCCCATGAGCGACATAAACCATTGTATAGACCTTATACCTAGATCCACCTTGCCTAATAAAGCAGCATACAAGCTCACACTGGATCAGAATGTTGAGATGGCAAAACAAGTTGAAGAATTGTTAGAATCCAGACTGATTGGAAAAAGTTTGAGCCCATGTGCAGTCCCTAGAGTCTTGGCACCCAAAAAGGAAGGCACTTGGAGGCTTTGCACCGATTCAAGAGCTATCAACAAGATTACTATCAGGTATAGGTTTCCCATGCCTAGGATTGAAGATTTGTTAGATTGTTTGGTGGGTGCTAGATATTTTACAAAAGTTGATTTAAAGAGTGGCTATCATCATATTAGGATTAGGCCAGGAGATGAATGGAAGACTGCATTGAAAACAAATGAGGGGTTGTATGAGTGGAAATTCATTCCCTTTGGCTTATCCAATGCACCTAGTACCTTTATGAGGTTAATGAATGAAGTCTTGAGGGATTTCATAGGGAAATTCATTATAGTCTACCTAGATGACATTGTAGTTTTCATTCAAACCAAAGAATAACATCTAAAGCATGTAGACCTAGTCCTAAGGAGATTGTATGAAGAACAATTAATGATCAACTTGGAAAAGTGTTTCTTTATGCAGGAAGAGATCATTTACTTGGGATTTGTGATCTCATATGGTGAATTGAAAATGGATCAAGAAAAAGGTGAGTACCATATTGTCTTGGCCGACACCTAGGACAATGAATGATGTTAGGAGTTTCCATGGATTAGCTACCTTCTATAGGAAGTTTATAAGATGCTTCCATCATATTTGTGCCCCTGTGCTTGATACAATAAATAGAGGACAAAAGTGTAGGTTTAGTTGGACAAAAGAAGTAGATAAATATTTTGAAACACTGAAAAGAAAAGTTGTAGAACAGTTGGTCCTTGCCCTACTTGATTTCAACAAGATCTTCCAAGTGGAATGTGATGCTAGTCATATGGAAATTGGAGCAATGCTCAGTCAAGAAGGAAGACCTATTTCTTTCTTCAGTGACAAGTTGAATGAGGTAAAGAGGCTATATTCATCTTTTGACCTAGAGATGTATGCTCTAGTCCAATCCTTGAAAAAATGGAGACACTACTTGCTACCAAAATAATTCATAGTTTTCACAAACAATCAAGCCCTTAGCTTCATAAATAGTCAAGAAAAGTTGAATCACTGGCACATGAAATGAGTAGAGACCCTACAAGCTTTCACTTTCATTCTTAAGCACAAGAAAGGAGTCAAGAATAAGGTGGTAGATGCTTTGAGCAGAAGAGTCCTAACTACAAATCAAATTCAGTTGGAGAGTGTTAGAATAGACTCTTTGAAAACCATGTATGAGGATGATGAATATTTTGGAGAGGCCTACAAGGTATGTACTTCATTTGATTAATGGTTTCATGTTGAGTATTCTGAATTTTTGATTCAAAATGGATTGTTGTTTAAGGGTGCACAACTATGCATACCCAAATGCTCTAAGAGACTGAATATCATTAAGGAAAAACATTGTGGAGCAATGGCAGGATATTTTGGTTTTGACAAGACATTAGATTTGGTAAAAAGACACTATTTTTGGCCCAAACTATAGGCAGATGTCAGGAGATTTGTGGAGACATGTGTGATCTACCAAAAGGCAAAAGGAAAGTCCATCAATGCAGGCTTATACCAGCCTTTACCCATACCTTCAAGACCATGGGAAAGCATAAGTATGGATTTTGTTTTAGGATTGCCTAAGACAAGGAAATGATATGATAGTGTTTTTGTAGTGGTGGATAGGTTCAGTAAGATGGCACATTTCTTGCCATGCAAAACCACTTGTGATGCTTCTTATGTAGCAGACTTGTTCTTTAAGGAGATTGTCTGGATACATGGTTTGCCTTTGACCATAGTCTCTGATAGGGATGTAAGATTTATTGGTCACTTTTGGAGGACACTTTGGAAGAAGCTTGGTACAAATTTATCCTTCTCCTCAGCCTACCATCCCCAAACAAATGGTCAAACTGAAGTTGTAAATAGATCACTAGGGAATCTCTTAAGGTGTTTGACTAGACAGGATGGAGAAAGGTGGGATAGTATATTGTCTCAGGCAGAATTCTCCTATAATGATACAATGAATAGGAGTACCGGTAAATCACCTTTCCAGATTGTATATGGCATCCACCCAAGGGGTGTGCTAGAGTTGAGAGAGATACCTCAAGGAGTAGTCATTAGTGCAGATGGAGAAACCTTTGCTACTACCATACAAGAGATCCATGACCAAGTGAAGACTCATCTTCAACAATCTGCAGAGAGATATAAAGCTCATTCTGACAAAAAGAAGAGAGATGTTCAGTTTGATGTTGGAGACTTGGTGTGGGTTCACTTGAAGAAGGAGAGACTTCCAAAAGGAAGATACACAAAGCTGATGCAAAGAAAGATTGGACCCTGCCAAATCTTGAAGAAATGTGGTTCAAATGCCTATGAACTTCAACTACCATCTGATTTTGGTTTGTCACCTATTTTTAATGTTTCTGACTTAACTCTTTATAAGTGTAGTGTTGATGCAGGTGAAGACACAATTCAGGACATTGCTGATGATGACATTCCCAAACATGAACCACCAAAGTTGCATAAGGTTCTAGATACTAAGGTTGCCAAGAAAACCAGGAGTAAATTTTACATGGAGTATTTGGTGGCTTGGAAAGGACAACCTGATACTGAAGCAATCTGGATGATAGAGCAACACATCAAAGATCATGGTGCAGACCTGCAGACTCTCATCTCAAGTGGACTTGAGATTTCCTCTTCCGGGGAGTATGGTGTAGGAGCACCTCATCAAACCCTTCAAGATGACAAGTCAGACTCTGATAAGGGAGGATAAGGCATTAACAATGTCTTTAGGATGTTTTATATAGGTTTTCAATCATGCATTATATGTTTGTAATAATGAACCCCATCTTGTGAGCCAAAATCCCATTCTGGCATTTCTATGAGCCAATTAGGAATTTTGGACAATAAGGGATCAAATGTGTTGGTTTTAATTGTTTTAAGATGTTTTAGGAGGGGCTAAACTTGACGCAAGGCATTAGGAGGTGAAAGATGACATTTTGATTGTCAAAAGTTGTCATGAGCAACTTTTATGCACTTTTTGCATTTTGTAATTTGAAACTCCTCCAACGGCTCTAACCTCTTAATTTTAGGTTGAGAGAAGTTGAGGAATGTTTTATACACCTCATGGATCCAATTTCCAAGAGGTTATTGTACGAAGAAGAGTTTTGATGCAAACAAACTAATAGAATTCTGAGTTTTTCCTACAATTATAGAGTTTTGGTCCGTGGTACAGTTCTGTATGGATTGGGGTCAATTCCCAATTATATGAATTAGTTGGAGAGGAGATTTAACTCTATTTTTGTTTTGATTTGAAGTCTTTATTGTCTATGTTGCTCCTGATATTCAAGTTTTGTTGTAGGTACCCAAAAAACTAGGGTTTACCTTGGGATTTCCCTCCTTCATGGCCATATCTTGCACTTTACTAATCTGAGGCTCATGGGATTTGGTGAAAGGAAAGTATGGTCAATGTATTTTATATTTCCAAGTTTTTTTCATAGGAGGAGAAAGGGAGAGAAGTGTTTGGAGCTACCCTAGGTAGACATCTCTATGTGGCTACCTAGACCTTGAACAAACAAAAGTACCTTGTGTGTAAATGGTGATTCTTCCATGCGTGTAACCCTGGAATCCCTATTGATTTATTTTTCCCAACATACACATGGGATTTTAATTGATCGGTTCATTCATCTGAGCATAGTTGCTTCACAAAAGAGGCCTAATTAACCCTTTTAGGATAGTCAACTTCCTACCGACAAAGACCTTTATTTTCCAGACCTTGACCCTTCCTTTTGGGAACTTGTATAATATCTAAAAGGGTGTTTGAATCCATAATTTTTTTGCCAAGGTTTTTGGGAAAATTTTAACTTAAGGTCCCTTTACCCGCTAAATAGGGCTACAAGCAACTAGGCCTAATTGGGTGAGTTTCTTAAGGAATGAGCATGTATTCTTGCAACTGGTGCTTTGTCTGACTTTGGGGAGTCTTTTGTGACCCAAAAATGATGTGAAAATTATTTGTAACCCTTGGAGGTATCATGGAGTGTGTTGTAGCAAGATACCCTTGATTGAGTAGGCAAGAGTCTTGGAGATGGTGAGAAGATTATACTAAAGTTGTAGAGCCTTTCCTTGATAGGATCCCATTCATGTGCTAGGGGGTCAGTGTCATACATTTTGAGGTGTTTGGAAGGTAACAAGGAGGGCTATGCATCACCCGTATTTTCTTCGCACCCCCGAGCCAAAAGGTAACGAGGGCCCGAGGTGAAAATAAACAGGCCCTCATTTTGTTCTAAAATGGGGGGCCCGCTTTCAAACAAAATAGGGGCCCATTTTTTAAAAATGGGCCCCCATTTCTAAATCATATTTTACCCTTTTTTTTCGAGCAGATTTTGTCATTTTCTCCCTGCAACTGAAGTGAGAAAAGGAGATCAAAAATGGGCCCCCGTGTTGTGGACTCCATTCCAAGCCTCCACCACTATCCTAGGTACACATTCAATCATCCATTTTCACATTTTGTAATTTTCTTGTATATTTTTCTTTTTCTTTGAGTATTATTTAAATTTTTTGGTATTATTTTAGTTTTTTTTTAAAGTATCCTATACGTAAATTTGTTTTTGCATTTGTAAATTCATAATTTTGATCTAAAATATTCTTCAATCGTTAACCCTAAACCCTAATCAACAAAATTACAAATCAAAACCAAATCTAGATAGTTAACAAAACAAAATATCAAATTTACAAGATACAAGATATATCAGAAACATCAAAACCAAAACCAAATCAAAACAAAACCGAAACTAAATAGAAACCAAAACCAAAACCAAAACCAAATCGAAACAAAACCGAAACTAAATGGAAATCAAAACAGAAACCAAAACCAAATCGAAACAAAACCAAAACTAAATGGAAATGAAAACCAAAACCAAAACCAAATCGAAACAAAACCGAAACTAAATGGAAATCAAAACCAAAACCAAAACCAAATTGAAACTAAATGGATGTATCAAAAGCAAAACCAAAACAAAATATTCATTAAGAATTAGCCATTGACATAGTCAAATTATTATAGAGTTGATAACTATTTTCCTATTATTCCATGACATGACATAATAGGACCAATTATGGACCTATTATGTCATGTCATGGCATAATAGGGCATATTATGCCATCATGTCATATTAAGGCATGTCATGGCATAATAGGACACATTATGCCATGATGGCAAATTATGTTTCTATTATGTCATGTCATGGTATGATAGGACCAACTATGGACCTATTATGACACATTATGTCATGATGGCATAATATGTCCTATTATTCCATGACATTGCATAATAGGTCCATAGTTAGTCATGTCATACCACGACATGGCATAATAGGACCTATTATGCCATCATGGCATAATAGGTCCTATGATGCCATGAAATGGCACAATAGGTCCTATGATGCCATGAAATGGCACAATAGGACTGTTAAATGTTTCTAGGAATTATTTTTTTAGGTATTGGGTCTTTCAACCAATAAACAAAAAAATTTAACCAGTTCTAGCAAGCCACCATTCCAATTTTTTAAATTGAACATATGTACCAAAATTGTTTTTAATCCTCACTAGGCAATACAAAAGTTACCACTATTAGTTATTGGTACCTTTCTAGTGCCTTGGATCATTTTTAGGTGACCATGTGGCCTTTTGGGCTATTCTAGTGGGTTATGGGAAGTCAAAAAAATAGGCGAGATGTTTTAAATTTCATGGATTAGACAAAATCCATTTTTAAACCCACAATTTGAGCTACTAGACATTGGTGTTTAACTAAAAATTCATTTTAGAAGAGGGAAATCCAAATGTATAGCCTTAAAAGTAATTAACATTACTCTTCAAATTTTAGATATCAAAGTTTAGGCTTAGGTTTATGCCATGCCATGGCATAAAGGTCCTATTATGGTCCTATTATGCCATGTCATGGTATAAAAGGACCAATTATGGACATATTCTGCCATGATATAATAGGACCAACTATTATGCCATGACATTGCATAATAGGTCCTTAGTTGGTCCTATTATATCATGTCATGGCATAATAGGACCTATTATGCCATGACGGCATAATAAGTCCTATTATGTCATGACATTGCATAATAGTCCACCTATTATGCCATCATAATAGGTCCATAATAGGACCTATTAAGCCACGACATGACATGATTTTCTTGAATTTCCAACTTCATCATCTAATTCATCTCCAACACTAAAGTGCTAATTCGACATGTTTACTTAGTATGATAGGACCAATTATGGACCTATTATGCCATGTCATGGCATAATAGGACCTATTATATCACGTCATGGCATAATAGGACCTATTATGCCATGACGACATAATAAGTTATTATTCCATGACATTGCATAATAGTCCAGCTATTATGCCATCATGGCATAATAGGTCCATAATATGACCTATTAAGCCACGACATGACATGATTTTCTCAAATTGTCGACTTCATCATCTAATTCATCTCCAACACTGAAGTACTAATTCGACATGTTTACTTAGTAAATGACCACTTAGAGAGGTTGCCATCTAATATATTAGTACTATTCCAACACAAAGTACTAATGTAACATGTTTACCAGAATTGTGACTTAATTATTTATTATATAAATTACTTTATATATCTTGATCTTATTTTACTTTTTTTACAAGTTCATGTATTGAATATTTTATATTGATTTTAATAGTTGATGCATTTTACAAGAAATGAATGCATTAAATTGAATATATAATAGATTTATGAAGTTTCAATGAAAGATTTTATTAAATTTTGTGTGCAAATTTTATATTTTTTAAGTTCAAAATTATATTATATTTCATGTGTATCTCATTCAATAACATAGAAATGTTACTATTTATAAATGCTTTTTTAAGAACTAAAATAGATTCTTCTTTGACATAGAGTTGTATATAATTCATGTACATATATTTATATATGCAGGAGCTCTTTGTTATCATGGATGTCTTTGGCATAGATGAATTGTTAGGTGAAAATCCCCCACCACAACCCCCTCCTCCTCCACCTCCACCACCACCACCTCCACCTCCACCTCCACCCCCTCGATTGAATGAAATCCATTTAAGAGAATGAATTAATGAAAACCTACAAGTGATTGAACAAAATATTACTACTATCCAAAATGCGCCAATCACCCCCCCCTCCCATCTTCTAGAGTTTGCAAAATCAATGCAAACTATTGTCAAGTCAGTTAGATCTGTTGATTCTCAATTAGATAAATTGCATAGACGACGATAAGAGTTGCGTAATTTTTATGCCGATGGTTTAACTTATAGGCAAATCACTGATCTCAAAATAACCAAAGCTCATTTATATCCATATTTTACTAACTCAAAAACAAGAGAACCAATGCAACCTAGCCAGAAAAGAATTTCAATTAGGTGTTGTAATCATCCATAAATGGCTAGACACTTTTGGGATAGATGGTGGATGGCTTTTGATTATCCACCACATCATAATTGTGAGGTCCCTTTATATTTTTTGAAGAAATTATACTGTGATTTTGTAATGCACCAAAAAACCAAATTATTTTGATATTAAGTCATTCCAGGGTGTTGGTCGTGGAATGCCACAACATAGATTAGGGGCACACAGTAATAATCCCCTACCAGATCCACCCATAGTTCCACTTGTTTCTCCATCGATTCCTACAAATGTGCAAAATACATCATTCATTTCAACATTAGATGCTTTGACTTCCCTCACAGGTAACCTGAGTGAGCAAGCTACACACATGGCATCTGCTCCTTGATAGATGCCACATATTGTACAAGCTATCATCAGATGTGTGTAGGTCCTACTACTAATCCAAGATCTGCTTCAGTTGTAGCTGAGCATGATGCAACAGATGATACTATGATGATATCATATATGGATTTTCTTTTCTCTAATGGTCATCTTGAGTAGGTATAGATATATATACATGTACATGTCAATCTAATACTTCATTAAATATAGGTATAAATTAAGTGCATGTCTTTTTTTTTATACAATCTAATACTTCATTAAATAAATTTGGTTTATGTAGATAAGGACTACACCAAATGTTCGAGTCAATATTGTATCTACTCCTGCACAACTTGGCACACCTTTTGGGGTATAGTATCGAATCTCTATCTAGACATTGTACTAGCTTTTTAAGTTAATATGTTATCATCATATACTATATAAATTTTCACATTGATACATTAAATGCTTCTTTCTTTAGGATTCAGGTCATGAGGGACCCTCTACATCACATCGAGAAGAGGGTGTGACCACTGTGACACCATCTATTGTACGTATCTTAGAATTCATAAATTAAATATGAACTCTTACAACATTGTAACTTAACTTGAAATTATTTAATACAAATATATATATTCAATAAATATGATTTCATTAAATGCATGTTTGCAGATGGACACTACTATCAGGATATGTTATCCTCATCATTTTTATCAGAGCCAATTTGAATGCACATCGACATCCTTTGAGGTCTTAATATGTAATACTGAATTTGACCTCATTTTGACACTTAATTTAAGATTTAATTGGACACTTTAAATTTGACCTTGTACGGGACTTAGCTAGCACTACATTTGGCATTGATACTGCTAGAGGAGATACTACTAGAGGAGATGAGCAACCTTATGTACGATATTCTATTATATGATTATTTAATTAAATTATAAATGTTCAATTTTATTTAATAAAAAAATAAACACATGTATTTGTTCATGTTCTTATCTTGTATACAGGATGGCACAACTATCGAGCATATAGTACATGCAGAACAAGTTACTGGAGTTGATGTGCACACACATACGGTAAGTTTGTAACTTAATTTATGAATTCCAACTGTATTTGATAAATAATTATCTTTTAATAGTTAATCAAGTATTTTAATATTATTTTTTCCTTGTACAGCATGAGACGGGTGGATCTGGTCCATGTCCTCGGAAGAAGAAACCATGAGATGTTATTGATGATAGTAGTTAGATTTTACTATTTATTTGGCTCTGATATGATGTACATGTACTATTTTATATGATATGTACTTTTTTATGGACTTTACACATTTGTTTACACATGTACTTAATTTTTAACATTGTATATATTGTCTTGGACATGCACATACTTTATATATATGGATAGTTGCATAATAGGATTAGATCATATATATTTTTTGGACTACATATATATATATATATATATATATATATATATATATGCACATTAGATATTATGTGGAGTTATCATGTTACCATCCAGATATATATGGATTAGATATTATATGGATTATGTGGACTTGAAATTTTATTTAAATAAATTGTGATTAGATAAAATAAAGGTGTACATCGTGAACTAACAATGATGATAAGACCAAAGTATCAAAACATATCTTATAATTATAAAATGTTTTAAACTAAATTAAAAAGTATTAATCATCATATAGATACGCAAAATATATAATTAAATATATAATTACCATTACAATAATAATGATGATTTAAGAGAAAAGTAACAAAACATAGGTTTAAATATATAATTACCATTTCAATAACAATGATGATAAGAGCAAAGTGTAAGGAACAAAGTAGGTGGTATGGTGGGGTCCAACAAGTAGAACTAGTGTGCTATGTATGAAATTAAATTTACCCCATAGAATATATAATATATTGAATAGAACTTGATTAAAACATAATTATCTCATTCATAAATTTGACCAATAGTCTCTCATTTATGTATATTACACAAAGTGTAATCAAGAAGACCTATCTAAAATCATTGGCTTCATCTCCTAAGGGACCTACAAAAAAAACATATCGTATTAAATACACAATCATAATTCAACATTCAAGTGTAAGAATATTACTTTACTCAAGTAAAGTTTAAAAATTTAACTTTGAACATAGTTGTAAAGCACAAATAATAGAATTCATTGATGCCATGTACATGTGGAATCTACCTAAAATAAAATAAAAACAGTCTATTTAAGTTATAATAATAAGGATATATCTCTCAAAATACAACATAAAGTATGGACAAGCAGTAGTAGTCATTGAGGCCAAGTCTACTCTGAGAGACCTCGAAAAAAAAAATATACATATGATTATTTTTTCTAATGAGCATGCATTCAATTTAAAATACAACATAAAGCATACATCACGACTCTTCAAAGGGAGTTTCCTTAAGGGTACAAAACTAAATAACTTACTTGTAATTATTCAAAATGAAACATAAAGTATGCACAAATAACTTGGTTTTCATTGATGCCTTCTACTTGTGGTAGACCTGAAACAAAATTACTAGATTAGATTTTATAATTAGGATGCATGATTTAAAATATTATATAAAATATACATCAAGGATTTTAAAAGGGAGGTGGATTAAGGGTTCAAATTATAAATTACTTGTATATATTCATTTTGTTATACCATGATATGCATCCTCTCTCTTTTGCAAAGCATCTATAATTGTCCCGTGCTCTTCCATAGAGAGAGTCCATAATTGTTTATTAGCAGGTCTACCATGATATCTATCCAATTTTATATTAGTTGCCACTACCAAATGTGAGTAATGTATAATCTTCTTCTCTAATTCATAATCTTCAAATGCGGGAAATCTATTATTTCTTGTTAGATATTTGCATAGCAAGGTGCCAACAACAACCACAGATCCTGTTGGATCATCATAACTATCATCATCTACTCAAGAAGTGGTTAGCTTATGTTTTGGCTCTACACATTGAGCCAACCAATACTATGTCCCCTCTGCATTGTCCTCTGGTGCAACAACATTATAGACATGTCCTATGCACACAACAATTTTATTTTAATATTTAATGAGATATAAAAACAAAAATATACACTGTAAGATTTCATATATGCACTATTTAATAAATCAAAATAAATTTCAAAAATAATTTTGCCTTGTTATATAAAATTTGCAATGTGATCATAGTCATTTTGATGCAAACATTTGATCCATATCTTCATCAGTTCTTTCATGTGGATCATTTGCATCTATGGGTGTCAATGATCTTTGTTGCCATTCTTCAACCCATTCTTTATTCTCACAAAAGTCCCAATCTCTGGAAACACAAAACTGACAAAAGAAAGAAAGCTCCCTTGTGAATATAGTCCATGTGTTTGAATTAGAACTCTTAAACAAATGCCATTTAGCTGATCCAATGATGGTATTACAATCATGTCGAATAGGAATACTATCTTCCTCTACCAACCAGAAGAAACGTCGAATTGCAGAGTTCTTAGTTGATCCTTTTGATAGCTTTGAATTGCACCAATCTACAACTGCACGAGCATCTCTAAATTTCACTGCATCCTCGAATTTCAATTTTTCTCTAGCAAGAGCTCTTTTTACACAGGAACCAACTCCATTGTGTTCCCCCTTACCATGTCCTTCTTCAAAAAAACTTCGTAAATGTTGGACATTGGTTTTCTTGTGAACTTTGCATAGCCAATAAAACATTCTTGCATTTTTTAATTGTCCCATGCAGTTATCTGACCATATCATATTTTGTTCCATGTCAATTTATCTTTCCTTAAGATTATCATGAAATACCTCAAAGCAATGTTGAACAAACTCTGATGAGTGTAATCGATTATCACTAACATAGAAATGATACTCCCTCAAAAAAAATTGTTATCTTCTGTACTATCATGGTCATGTCTATATATAATGTACACAAATATGGCCACTTGCACTGAGTTGTAGTATTTTGATTGAGTTTCCTCTTATGGTTTTAGAGTATAGTTTTTTGCAAAATCCATAATTGATACTATTGTTCCAACTAGAAATGTGTTCTTGCATATGTGAAACTGTCCATCAAGCCATCGGGCATGTTGGGAATGTTTCACATATTTTGGAATAATATGACTTTTAAACTCACTAATAAATGCATTCACACTATTATGTTCTGTAATCAATTCTAAACATTTCCCAATCTTTCCATCCTTTAGAGGGTATTCTATATTTTTAAATCTCCTAACATCAACCACTTTTTGTCCAAACTCAGATGAAACATGTTCATGCAAACATTCACCTATCAAATAATAGTTCCCACATAAATTGCAAAGGCCATAAATGCATGAACTGGAAAGAAATAATTTCTCATTAGGTGGTTTACAAAATAAATTTGCAATAAAATCTTTTAGAGTTTCAGGTGGAACATAAACACCACAATCCTGCACAAGATCATTACCATGCAACATACAACATATATATCAAAAAACATCATAATAGTAACGAAACTGAACATGAGTTTTGCAACAACAAGAAATTCTTTGTTTATTGATTTTAACATACCTGGGTTTGCATTTTTCAAATGATCTTTGACTAATTTGTAAATTCATTAATACATATTCATCACTAATTTTTTTAAAGAATTATGTTTGAGTCATGTCAAGAAGATGTTTTGGATGAGAATCACGAATTTATGATCCCACCCTTAACTTTAAAACATCTCTAGCATTTGATGAAACTCTAGTTTTATCATGCCAAAATTTTGCAATTAATTGTTTAGTTTCATCATTTAATTTCATGTCCGACCTTTGAAGTCTACCACTAAAACTCCAACAATGGTTTAGTGGATCAATTTCAATTGTGTCTCTTCTTTTGGCCACTCTTGACAAGGTTCTACGATGTAAGTTTAAATAGCTACTTATATCACTTAACATTCTTTTACTAACAATTGTTATGTGAACTATAGCAGTTGTTATAACTCTACGTGTCACATTCTTATCTTTAGATCGACTTGTTTTTCTGATAGAATTGATAGCACTAGCAACAATAGATACAACTTGCTTATATGATTCATCTTATCTTTTTGGTTTTGCATAAATACCTATTTTTTTTATGACTTTACGCATTTTTAACATTTTTATTAATTGTAGCAATAATTCACATTGGAATCCTAACTTTTTATTATAGAAAATTTGTTTATATAATATGATCACATGTGTTCTGATTTGTCTCAAAGAAACTAACCCATTAAGATTATCTAGCACATTTCTATCAATAGTAAACAAATTACATTCATTTTCGTTCAGAGAGGGTGGTGTAATATTTTCAATTTTTATTTCTTTCGTATTGGTGTATTAAATTTATATCCAACTTCATTTAAATCAGCAATTTGATTGGCATCATAGTCTTGGGGATTTAAAAACATACCGAGATTCGTATCCACATGAACATTTGCATTACCAGTCATACCCATGTTTGGTTCTACATTTCTTGCATCCATCATGATCTCTTCAATGGTCTCATCTACAATGGGCACTAAACTAGATGCTTCAGTGTTATTCAATTGTCATTGTTGTGATCTTCGATCTTTTTGATGTTTTGCCTCCTTCTCTCTTTGTGCTTGAATTTCATTCGCTGCCATTGTCTTCCTTTGTTTCTTTTGACATTGCTTAGAACCCATCTTTACAAACTCCTCTTCAAAAAATAATATCTTTTTACCAAGTTCTTGTGAAATAAAAAAGATTAAAAAGTAATATCAAATGCTGTAAAAAATGTTTGTCTGTACGGATTCCAATGATAGTGTGATAAATTGATGAAATCTGTCCTTTTTTTTACAGTAACGGTTATTTAGGAATGGGCCCCCGTTTTTAAAATGGGGGCCCGTTTTGTGGAAGTTGATTCCATAGCCTACCACTTGCCTTGGGATTAGGTCCAGGATAGGCCTCGGATGGCCACACCTGATACATGGACTAGCAAATTCAAATCTCCATGAACGAAAGCACAAATATGAACTTTTGAAATAGTTTACATGCCTGTAGTTAGAGAATTTTTATATGAAATTAAAACCGATTTCAGATTATACTATCTAGATTCTAAATATGTAAATTTATTTAAAAATTGATTATTTTAACTATTTTTTATTTAATTTATACTAAATCGAGTCCAAAAACTTGAAATATTAATTAATTTTGTTAATTTAATAACTTTTTTATTTTAATGAATTTTGAAAAAAAAATTATGTCATCAATCTACACAAAATTATTTTTTGTTTAAAATGTTAAGTTTACGACAAATTATGTGGGTCGTACACGTCAAATTTTTAAAAAGATAATTACGATCATTAAAAAATTAATTAAAAAAAATATTTAAAAAAAAAAATACAAAAAAAATATGCTCATCAATCTTCAGTGTGTTACAAACCATTTCTTAAAATGGTTTGAGAAAATAATTTTAATTGTGTCAAGAAGTGTGGGTCGTACACATGCATGGTATGGTCCTGAAACAGGCATTTTTAAAACATAGTTTTTAGAACTCCATTCAAAAAGTTGTTTTTTATTATGTGGGTATTAAAATAAATTACATATTTGGAAAGTACACTCAGAGGGATATCTTTTATATTCCTGACTTTTTCCAAGATTCAATCTCCAAATGTTTGAAAATTTAAGCTCAAATGAGACAAAATATGAAAATCAGGGAAAATAGTTCCACTTTTTGGCCAAAAAGTGGACTCAGCTTCTTGCACTGACATCAATGCCAGAACTTTGACAAAAATATCAAAGCAAAAACATAAACTATTGAATCACAAAGCTGATTACTCCCCCTGAGCAGTAGCATCCCACATCAGTGCCGAAATGAATAGCATCTCTGATAGTGCATGTCAGACTAATGTCAAACCGCATCAATCAAGTCTCTAGCGGAGGGGCAGAAACTCTCAATTTGTCTCTCAGGTACTTGAGTGATTCCTTGGGCAAAGGTTTAGTGAAAATATTTGCAATCTTCTCTTTAGTGTTCATATAAACCAGTCTAACTTTATTTACTTCCACCTTTTCCTTCAAAAAGTTATACTTGATAGATATGTGCTTTGTTTTAGAATGAAATACTGGATTATTTGATATATCAATAGCAGCAAATTTATCACAGTGAATAACTACCATTGCATCACAATCCACCTTTATATCCTTCAACATTTGCTTCATCCATAAAACTTGTGTACAGTTAGTAGCAGTAGCAACATACTCAACTTCAATAATAGATAAAGAAGTACGTGATTGTTTCTTGTTGATCCATGAAACCAATTTCTTTCCAAGAAAGAAAGCTCCACTGGAAGTACTTTTTCGGTCATGAACATCTTCATCCCAATCAGCATCTGTATATGCACATAAAGTAAAGTTATCATCCTTAGGGTACTACAAACCATATTCTGATGTACCTTGTAAGTATCTAAAAATCCTTTTCACCACCATCTCATGATTTTCTCTAGGACCACTCTGAAATCTTGAAACAATACAAACAACCTTGATAATGTCAGACCTAGTCTAAGTCAAATAAAGCAAACCTCCAATCATATATTTGTATCTTGTAGGATTTATTGGTGCAGAAACATCTTTTCTTGTCAATTTCTCACTTGTAACCATAGGAGTACTTACCAGTCTAGAATCTCCCATGCCAAATTTCTTCAACAATTCCTTAGCATATTTACTTTGACAAATGAAAATATCTTTGTGGGTCTGATTAATCTGTAAACCTAAGAAAAATTTCATCTTACCAATCATAGACATCTCAAATTCTTTCTCCATATTCTTAAAAAATTCTATGCATAACTTATCTTTACCTCCAAAAATAATGTCATCAACAAATACTTCAAAAATCAATATATCATCATTAGTGATTTTATAATATAAATTAATGTCAGCACTGCCCTTAGTAAAACCAAGCTTCAAAAGATATTTATCTAACCTTGCATACCAAGCTCTAGGTGCTTGTTTCAATCCATATAAAGCTTTCCTTAACCTGTAAACCATATTTATATCAGCTAATAGTGAAAAACCATCGGGTTGCTCAATATAAACTTCCTCATCAAGATCCTCATTCAAAAATACACATTTAACATCCATCTAAAAAAACTTGTAGTTTTTATAAGAAACATAGGCAAGAAATAATCTTACAGCTTCAATCCTAGCTACAGGTGCAAAAGTCTCTCCATAATCAATTCCTTCCTTCTAAGAATATCCTTTACAAACCAATCTAGCCTTAATCCTTATAACTTTACCGTGACTCATTGAATTTATTCCTAAAAACCCATTTAGTTCCAATAACATTTTTATTTTTTAGGTCGAGGAACCAAGGTCCATGTGTTATTTTTCTCAAGCTGATCTAATTCTTCTTCCATAGCTTTCAACCAATATTCATCTTTACATGCCTCAATTACTGATACCAGTTCAACTTGTGAAATTAAACATACCTCATTAGTTGCTAGTCTTCTTCTTGTCATCGCTCCATTGCTCTTATCCCCAATGATTTGATCTTTTAAATGATTCAAACTCACATACCTAGCAGTCTTCTGACTTTCTATTCCTCTTCCATGTTCTTCAGTTACTGTATAATTCTCTGATACTGCCGGAGTAACTAGTTCAACTATCTGTTCCAGAAAAGGTGCTACCGGTTCAGATATAATCATTTCCACTGTCGGTTCCTTCTCATAAACTCTTATTTGAATTGTCATGCCCAAAATTTAGGGCAAAAATGGAACAAATTTTTTTTTTAAAAACATACTAATTAATTAACAAGTTCACTCACACGACAAGCGTTAAAGAAATTTTCATAATTAAATTCGAGCTAGTTCTGAGATGAACAAAGCATCGATAGATTGTTAAATATTATTTGCGGAAAATTAACTGGTTTAATTTTATCTCCACGATATACCTAGTCATTAGGTTTATTAAATCAATCACGTTAAAGAAAAATAAGAGAGAAAAATTAATTTAATCTCCAATATGACTATATAGCCTAACCAACCATTTTTAAATTTCTCTTTATTACTTGCTTCAAATTATAACCAGAATTATATATATATATATATATATATATATATATATATATATATATATATATATATATATATATATATATATATATTTATAATTAAATACTTAAGCCAAATTATGACCAGAATTTATATATATACATATATATATATATCCATATATATATATAGATACATATATATATATTACATATATTTTAAATATTTTAATTCTAATTCAAAAGCACAATATATATATATATATATATATATATATTTATATATACATATATATATATATATATATTTATATATACATATATATATATATATATATATATTTATATATACATATATATATATATTTATAATTAAATACTTAAACCAAATTATGACTAGAATTTATATATATACATATATATATATATCCATATATATATATAGATACATATATATATATTACATATATTTTAAATATTTTAATTCTAATTCAAAAGCACAATAACTTTCTAAATATTAATTTATATTTCCCCAACCCTAATTAGGGTTCTATTTTCTCATATATATATTATCAAATCTAATTATCATATTATTTTTTTAAATTCCTTTCCCCTAGCCCCACTCGGGCTAGGGTTTAACCCATATTTTTTTAACAGAAATTTTTTTTGCTGGGCCGAAGACCCCAAGGCAGCCATGTTTTTTTTTTGTGTAGGTTACGGAAGTTGGAGGCGGGGAGGGCCGTGGCGCCACTATGTGGGCGCACAGTGGGCGCCGCGGCACCACTGTGTGTCCACACAGTGGGCGCCGCTAGCGGCTCCCCACTGTGTGGCCACACAGTGGCGGCCACGGCCATCCACTGTGTGTCTACATAGTGGGAGCCGAAGCGGCTCCACTGTGTGTGCACACAGTGGGCGCCGCGTGGCCCTCACTATGCGTACACACAGTGGGGTCCGCGTGGACCCAAAAACAATTCCCCTTTTTTTTTAAAAAAAATTTAATTTTTTTTTTTAAATATAATATATATAAATATATATTTATATTTATATAAATTTATAATCATAGTTAAAAAGGGTGAAAATATTTCAATATATATATATATATATATTTTTTAAAAAGAGATTTACACGCAAAAATTTTAAACTAATATAACAAAGGGAAAAGCATTAAGTTAATTCAAGAATATATATATATATAATTTATATATATATATATATATATATATATATATATGAGAAGCTCTTTAATCAACTCTAACTAAAAATATAATTTAGAAATACATTTTAAGAAATACAATATACTCACTAGAATAAAAAGATTCATTGATTTTTCCTCAAATAAAATATTTACATAAAACATCTTTTTTCTTTAAAATACTTAAGATCTTTCAGCATAAATAAACTCCTGTTTTGCCACAAGTAAAATATAGATAAAATTTAAATGAAATCTATTCTTTTTTTTTTTCCATAATACAAAGAAGCTTTTGCATGCAACTCAAAATAACTTTTCTTTTACTAAAAACCAGAAGTAGAAATAAAACAAGCTTTTCTTTTTCTTTCTTTAACAGCTCTAAGATATTCTACCAATTTACAGGATGTTTCTTTGAATAGCCACAACAATAAAACTTCAAATCTATTTTCAATAATTATAGCTTGCTTCTCCTTTCTATGAATGAGGCATACCTTTATAACAAATTTAAGCAAATATCTGCAACTGGATTTAAGTATCTTCAATAATAATCTTATGTATCTTTTTCATGGATCCTATTCTCTTTCTCCTGACTTTCCTGCATAATAGATAAACACAAATATGACCACGGAGTGCTCACCTCCCAGCCTAGGCTAACTGGTAGCCACCCCTGAGCTCGGAGAACCAATTCCTAGACGGGTAACAAACAGGCAAACACATGGAAAGCAAATGCATACATATATTCCAGACACATTCCCAACTTGGCTTTCACAGCACCACACTTTGGTGATGAACATTTTCAAAGGGTGGTAGTGGACCAATACCCTGAGGAGAACTGCAAGTATGAAATAAACAAGAAGCCACCTCATGGCACAATAATAATATCAAGAATCTCAACCCCTTATTCCTTATGCCCCCAAAGGCATTCTAGCCTTATATCCCTCCTTATGACCCCCATTGCACAAACAGGCCATGCAGCAAGGGTCACACAAAGATCCCTTGTGATCGCTCTCAAAAGAGAGTCTCTCACTCAAGGGTTGTCACTGCTACCACCCTCAAGATCCTCTTCTCTCCCAAGAGTAAGAGGTCTTGAGAAAACTCCCAAAACACAAACAAATCATAATGCAAAAATACCAAAAGATTTTCTAACATAAACTTTCAAGAACACAGATTTCTTACACCAACAAACTTTCAGACATAAACAAGAAGAAGACATTAAAAAGAATAACTGAAACCAACCTTAATCTGCCCAAAGGTATTACGATATTTGATGAAGAGCTGCCCAATCCACAAATCTTTTTCCTTCTACCCTTAATCAATTTTTCTATTCCATAACATTATTTTCTTTTCAAATTTTCTTCTGTCTCCAAAAAAGGAGAGTGGGTGATTACCCTCCAATTCTCAAAAATCTTGCTTAAGAAGCTCACTCTCAGAGTTCTCACAAGTTTCAAAAAAACCAAAAAGGAAAGAAAGCAAAAATGCAAAAAGACTCTCATTCCAAAAGGAAAAATCCTGATTAGATTTAACTTCTAATTTTCAATTTTCGCTCAACTCAAAAAAAAACCAATTTTTAAAGCGTTAAAAAGATCATTATAAAGTAGAAACTTGCCTAAAATTACCCCTAACCCCTAGGTATACCTTATGGGCTTTAGGAAACCCTATTAAAATACCCCTAGGTGTTCATTTAACCCATTTTAAACCCTTCTAAAGTTTATTTTCGGGTCAAACATAAGTTGACCACACCAAATATTATATTCCCAAAGTATTTATGACAACATATTATTTTATTAAAGAAAAAAAACTGTAATTAAACACTTTCCCACCAAGAGACACAAATAAAACATTTAAATTTAAATCCACACGTGTCAAGTGACACAAATAAAACACTTTTACATAAATAAAACATGAAATTGTCTCTTGTGGTTTTTACACAATAAATTTAAATAACACTTAACACTCATGTAGCATATACTGTTACGAATAAAATACAACACAAACGGGGTGTTGTCTCTCCAAATAGACAAACCCTGGCTTACGAACATACAAAAGTCTAGGTTTGATTCTCCGTAATTTTCCATGGTCACATGGTAAATTTCCTGCGCATCTCGATTTACACATTAGTGCCTCCAAATATCCATATATAATATAATTCAATAATATAACAATACACATCATTACTTGCATACAATTTTCATCTGCACAGATTGAATACATCTTTTATCAAGCAATTTCACATAAGCAATTTCATCCCAATTCACATAAACTAAACATACATCATAGTTCTATATTCAGAGTAAAGTCCTGCAAATTCAATAACGACATCTATCATTGCAATATCATCCTATCTAACAATCATGTAGTGTTCTATTTCTTAAAGCATGTAAGTAAATCATCCAATCATAGCAATGTTATCCAAATCCTGAAATCATATAAGTTCTAAGTCTCAAAATGCATCAAAATAAAGTATCCATAATAGTCTAAATATAAAATCCACTGAATGTCAGACTGAGTCGAGGTGAGGCCTCACATCCTACCCCTCTAGGCATGAACTTCCTCCTGGAGTTCATCAAAGAGGTGGGGGTACTCTGATCTCATACGTGCTGCGTCCTCCCATGAAGCTGTAACCTCATCATAACAATCCCACTGGACCCTAACCTGGTCCAGCTCTCGACCTCGAAGGGCCAATGTCCAGCGTGCCAAAATGCGAATGGGCTCCAAAGCTACCTGCCCGTCTGACTCCACCTGCAAGGCATCCCAATCTAAAATGTGAGACTCATCATAGATATATTTTCTCAAAACTGAAACATGAAACACATCGTGGATGCGTGACAGGCTAGGTGGCAAAGCTAAACGGTAGGCAACTGAGCCTATCCTCTCCAGAATCTCAAAAGGTCCTACAAAGAGAGGTGTGAGCTTAGAATCCTTTCTGTAACGGATTGGACTCTTATGCGGTCGCACTCTCAAGAAAACTCTGTCTCCAACCAGATAGCTACGATCTATCCTCTTTGCATTGGCATACTTCTTCTGTCTATCCTGAGCCTCTCTGAGACGTTGTCTAATCAAATCCACCTATTGTTCCATATCTCGAACTAACTCAAGGGCGTCCTGCAAGCCTGTCGTATAGTGCCTGATAGGGTGGCATCCCCAAAGAAGTGTGATGCCCATTGTTATAGGCAAACGCCACTAAGGGAAGATACTCCTCCCACCGGGTCTGATGATCCATGACGTACATATGAGGCATATCCTCTAATACCTGATTGACCCTCTCTGTCTAACCATCTGTCTCCGGGTGATAGGCTGTACTGAAATTGAGCTTAGTGCCCATAGCTGCCTGTAATGACTTCCAAAAGGAAGAAGTGAAAAGAGAATCCCTGTCAGAAATAATCTTGCGGGGTACGCCATGTAGTCTAACAATGTCTCGCAAGAACACCAGTGCTACTGCTAGAGCTGTGAATGTAGTATGAACTGGTGAAAAGTGAGCTACTTTGGTCAACTTGTCAACTGTCACCAAGATAGCATCATGGTGTTGAGAAGACATAGGGAGACCAATGATGAAATCCATGGATATAGTATCCCACTTCCACTCTGGTATAGCATGAGACTGAAGCAACCCACCTGGATGGCGGTGCTCCGCCTTTACCCTCTGACACTCGAGACATCGAGCTACTATCTCAGCAATGAGCTGCTGCATTCCCGGCCAATGATACAACTGCCTCAAGTCAACATGCAACTTCTTAACCCCGAGATGCGCTGCATAAGGAGCTCTATGAGCTTCTGTGACAATGAACTCTCACAATCCTCCGGAGGACGGTACATAAATGCGCCCTCTATGGCGTAACAGTCCATCGGACTCCAAAGAATAATCCACATATTTCCCTTCTAGAGTAACCTGAGAACGTAATACCTGACAAACCTCTGCATACCATCCATCCTCTGACAAGTGCCAAAGTATACGGTCTCTCAAGTTTGTGCCCATGGATATGGTGTAAACCTCATGACGTCTCCTACTCAAGGCATCTACAACTACATTTTCCTTTCCCTTGATGTAGTGAACGTCAAAATCATATTCACACAAGAACTCCATCCATCTCCTCTGACGTGCATTAAGGTTCGGCTGAGTAAAGATGTACTGAAGACTCTGATGGTCTGAATGCAACTCAAAGTGATGACCTAAAAGGAAGTGTCTCCACCTCACAAGTGCATGCACTACTGCTGCAAGCTCAAGGTCATGAGTGGGATAATTAAGTTCATGAGTCTTAAGTTTCCTAGACTCGAAAGCTATGGCCCTACCATCCTGCATAAGAACTGCCCCTAAACCCTCTAGGGAAGCATCTGTACAAACCATGAAGTTAGCTGAAGGATCTGGTACAACAATGATAGGAGTGCTAGTAAGTGCCTTCTTGAGTTCCTGAAAGGCCTTCTCGCACTTCTCTGTCCACTCAAATTTCTTCCCTTTACGCTGAAGAGAAGTAATAGGGTGTGCGACTCTGGAGAATCCCTTGACAAATGTCGGTAATACCCTGCTAAACCCATGAATCTCCTGACCTCTGTCACACTGGTAGGCGCTGGCCAATCCATAATAGCCCTAATCTTTGATGGGTCAACTGAGATCCCATCACCGGAAATAACGTGTCCAAGGTACTTAACCTCAGATCAAAAGAAAGCACACTTCGATAGGCTGCCAAACAATTGGTTATCCCGCAAACACTGCAATACCTGTTTCAGGTGCTCCTCATGCTCCTTCTCATTCCGAGAATATATTAGTATATCATCGAGGAACACAATAACAAAACGGTCCAGAAAGGTACGGAATACCCCATTCATGAGGCTCATAAAAACTGTTGGGGCATTCGTAAGTCCAAAGGGGACTACGGTAAACTCATAGTGACCATATCTAGTGCGAAATGCGGTCTTGTGGCTATCACTTTCCACTATTCTCAACTGATGGTATCCTGACTTCAGATCTATTTTGGGAAAGACTTTGGCATCCTGAAGCTGGTCAAATAAATCATCAATTCTGGGCAAAGGATATTGGTTCTTGATGGTTACTTTATTTAGCTGTCGATAATCCATACACAATCGGAGAGATCCATCCTTCTTCTTAACGAAGATGACTGGTGCACCCCATGGGGATACGCTAGGACGGATATGACCCTTCTCAAGAAGTTCCTCAAGCTGAATTTTAAGTTCATTAAGCTCATTTGTGGTCATTCTATAAGGTGCTCTGGAAACTAGCTCGGCTCCTGGTACTAGGTCTATATGAAAGTCAATCTCTCTGCAGGGAGGCATTCCCGGTAACTCTGAAGGAAATACATCTGAATATCCCTTAAGGATAGGATGGTCATCGAGCGATGTTTCTTTTTCCTCCTCTTCCCCTCTGTCACTGATAGTGATAGCAAAAAGCTGACATCCCTTCCGCATGCTCCGCTTAAGCTGCATTGCGGAGATCATACGAAGAGACACGGGCCTCTGAATCCCGGTGATAACTATGGGCGAACCATGATCATCCTCACACTCGATCGTTTTCAGGCGGCAATCCATCTTGGCTCTGTGGGCATAAAGCCAATCCATGCCAAGTACGATTCCATAAGATCCAAGTGGAGTCACTCTAAGGTCTACTAAAGTGGTGGTCTTGCCAATCTGTAGCTGACATGCCCTAACCTCTGATTCCACTGACACTCTAGCCCCTGAAGCTAATTCCACTTCCCAACTAACACCCTACCTAGTTGCCACTAGCCCGCAACGCTCCACAACCAATGGAGATATAAAGGAGTCAGTAGCTCCTAAATCAAACAAAATTGATACATTGTTACCTTTGATTATACCTGTAGATTCGATAACCGTGGCCTGATGCTCAGCCTGGCGGTTGTCAACCGCTGCGAAAACTCTATGGGACCTGCCCATATCACAAACTGTCAGCTCTGAAGCGGCCATCCACTGACTCCCTGCTACCTGTCCCTGAGGGCAATCCCTCGCCATATGCCCCATGGCTCCACAAGTAAAGTAAGCACCCTGTGCCTGGAAGTGGGCACCCTGAGGCCTAGAAAATGCCTGACCTCCTGTCCTACTGGATCCGCTGTACCCACCCCTGGAGGACTGCTGAGTCCCCGCCGGCTGTGTGTACTGCCCCTGTGCTCTCTGATCACATTTCTGTCCCTGAGTCTGCCACTGCTTGGGCTTGGAGCCTTGCTAATACTGTGGAGGCTTCTGCCTCTGGTTCTATGGTGTCTGTTGTGGAGGAGGGGGTTTGGAGAACCCCTGAGAATTTCAGTTGTTCCCTTTCCAATGTGGTTTCTGGAATCCATAAATCTGAGGTGCGGGATTTCGGTTCTGAAACCGATCCCTATGGTCCTGTGGTCTAACCTGAATTTCCTCGGCAATCAGTGCCTTCTCTACAGCAACCCGAAGGCTCTCTGGAGTGGACATCCTAACAGGCCCGGCTATACCGGCATTTAATCCCCTGATGAAGCGGTTTACAAGAAGTTCCTCATCCTTTAGATAATCTACATAAGGCAATAACTCAAAGAATTTACTCTCATACTGGGTTACTGACAAGCCTTTTTGTTGGAGATCATGAAATTCATCTATACGACGCTGCCTGAAGTGTTCTGATAGGTACCTCTCACGGAACCTCTCTGTGAATATCTCCCAAGTGAGTGTATCAGGAACTAA